>NC_056725.1:1731829951-1731896816 GCF_019279795.1 Protopterus annectens
GCTGGCACATGTTTACTACCTGTGCCTCCTTCTGCCCGACTATAAGGTGGTTATCACTGCCACCAGAACCCCTTATCACCTACTTTAAACCCCTTAACAAAGGGTGTCCAATCCTACTGTACAATGTTACTGTTAATCCAAATGGTAGTCTGACCAAGAGCAAAACTATTTAGGAGTGGCCTGTACAGTGTCACCATATAGATATGCAAGTACCCTAAGACCTTAAATATCTCTAAACAGACCAGCCACCATTAAAAGGTTTAAATATATTTAATAATAAATGAACAAGACAGTACTCAGTAAATAATCAGTTACATCAGAGTTCAAAATCACAGGAAATATTTAAAACAACATCGCAGGACAGTCTGAAATAAACAAAGAAAACATCTACGCTATACTTCATATTCCTATATGAATCTAAAAGAGTTACTATGCCCTAAAAACTTACTTACAGCAAGGCAAGTAAGAGGTGAGTGGATGTTTCCAGTTGATGTTGTTAGGTCAAATACAAAATGCACAGTCTCTCTCTGAGAGAGTTCTTAAATTAATATCAAATGTTATTGCTGAGTTAGCTTGGATGACATCACTTTTTGTCACCTGACTTTAGTTCCTAAGCTAAACCTCCCTTTGTCAGAAACTAACAGAATTTTAGCATCTTCCTGTGAAAAATGCATACCTCTCAGATGTTTGCAGATCCCGGAAGTCATAAAACAATAAAACACTTCTACATCTTGAACCTAACAATTACTTCTCTTTCAAGACAATACAAAAAGCTTTTAGCTGTAGACATTGTGGCTGCAATTGCATTGGAACTGAGAGATAACACCTCTTTTATTACGTGGTTATGAAACAATTTAATTTCAAATATTTTCTCTGAATTTTTTTAAGTTAAGTTTCCGTTAAACATATACATCCAGCCACAATAGTGCAGGTGCGTTCCTGTTCTATTCCAGTAGGGCATGCTGTGGCTACATTTTACCTCCGTACTTTACACACACCTCTGTATAAATCAAATCAGTATTCACAAATGACATAGAATTATTTATAAATTTCCAGATAGCTGGGCTGGCAGTATTTCCCTTTGTCACAGGTGTAATAATGTCAAAGGATCTGAAATTAGTCAGTCACGGCTGTTTGAGTTAATAAGGGAAAAAATAGAGGAACAAAGCATTACACTTAGAGTCCACATGACAGACCCCAGCCTAGAACTTATTTCCCTAATGGATGTTTCTCCCCACTAAAAGGGCCAATATGTGCATTTCCAAAATGTTAAAAGAATTTGCAGAACTGGTATGAAGCTTCCCCCCCTCTCTTTTGCAACTTTCTTCACTCATGACTTTGTCCACATGCCTCCTCTGAAGCAAATGTCACAAATCAGTTATATTCTACTAAATAGTTCATAGGTGTGTACTAGTTTAATGACCACTGGGGCCTTTATAACCTTACCCATGCATCCCAAATCTCAGGCAAGTTCTGGTCTGGGGACCTCCAAACTTCATTTGCTGTCGAGGCATTGTGAGGCGAAGCACAATATATACAGCCATGTTTGTCATGTGTGCCCAGTCCCATTGATTGCTTCTCACTATAAGAATATTGTCACTTTGGTCTACTAGTCGCTGTCCATGGTACTGCCAGTGCTGTAAATGTTTAGGTGTAAATGGTTTTAGTGCAGGAATACAACAGTGTTACAAAGATGGAACTCTAACATTCATTGAAAAGTGACAGTCTTAAAGATGAGTAGTTACATTCTTAAAGATATCTAGTTACTGTGTTAATGGTGCTGTACACATTATTGTATTTCTATTACATATGCTTAAAACAGATTTGTGTTTAAATAATACAAATTTACAGTTTCTAAAATAGATTTTAAGTGTCACACAAAGCAGTTTTAAGATGCTAAAGGTGTTACTTTTGCAAAAAAAAGTTGTTTTTTTTTTAAGTTGCAATATAAATAGAGTTTATTTGTTTATGTTCAGCTATTTGTTAACTTGTGTAGTTGGCTGATGCAGCTAGACCCTTGACAGTCGAAACCTGGGTCCCAGTGGTAAAAATAAAATAAGTGTAATGTGATTTATTCTGGTTCCCGATATTTAAATTAGGTTTGACAGAAGCAGAAGTGATAGGTTATGTAAAACATGGTCAAGTGAGTAAGTACTGAATGCTGGTGTGTTACAGCTGAAATAATGTAAAGGCGTAGCATCATATGTAGGGCATGTTTGCACGAGTGGTGTAGACTAGTCATTCTGTGCAGTAAATCCAGGAAGAAATAGGTTGCTATTGGCAGCATAGGTACATGATGAAGTAGTTAAGAGAAAGAAGTGAGGTGGTAATAGTATGGGATATATCTGGCAAAAAATAGAGAGCAATGAAAGGAAAATGGGTGAGATAGTACTGAGAGCAGTTATTAGTGAAATAAAAAAACAAAAATGAGGGGCAAGATGTCTTGAAAGATAAAGGAAAATTGTCTGTGTGTACAGTAGCATTATTTCGTCACCTATACTTTTATTAACCTGATGAGTGGACCCAGGAACCCTTTTCAGCCATAACCTGAGCCACATTGTCAAAGACAATGACATATAAGAAATGCTGTTTAGAATATAAGGGGAAATAAAACAGTACTGCCATTAAGGCTTTTGACAAATATTGCATGTACAATACATAGCCAATGTGTGACAGAATAAATAATTAAGCAGTATTTACTAGAAATCCTACATTAATGCATAAATGTACAAAGCAGACTTCTTTATTAATACAGAATTGCATGTATGCATATCGCACAGCTTACAACACTCTACAGTGCAGTAGACTAGTTATTAGCTTATGAATGTTGCATGGCTGTATGAAAACAGGGGGTTAATAATTATATTTGCATCCCTTGTGCTGTCTTAAGGTAGTATCAAACAGACTTGTTGTTGTGTCTTTCGGCTTTTCCCGGTTAGGGGTCGCCACAGCAGAACTCCGGTCCGCTAATGATTGGCAGTAGATTTTTACATGCTGAGTTGCCAGCTCTGATGCACAACCTTCAACGAAGGTATGCCCATTCATGCATGTCTCCACACAGAAGACACTCTAGCTGAGAATCGAACAAGACAACATCGTACTGTGAGGCGACAACGCTACCGCAGCACCACCGCATCAAACAGACTAAACATGCAAATTTCTGAATTTAACAACCAGTACAATGGAGCAAGGGAATTAATGTACCATTGTGTTAGTCTGTGTTTCTATAGCCCTTGCAGTTGCTTACTTTGACTTGGTGGTCTCTGTGTTTTTCTTCTCAAAGTCAGTTGGAGCACTTAAGTTGTCAGTTATTAGATGTGCAAGGTGGTGTTTAGCTTTGATTTTCCCCCCCTCCTTACTTTTATCTCTCTATTTATGTTTGGTATTGTAGGCATAGCTGAACAAATTAAGGATATAGTAAAACAGGGTAGCTGTCTGCTAAAAGCATGGGATATGGTTCAAATATGTTTTGTACTGTACCTAGAATGAATAGGTTAGGATCTGTTCTGCTTGAAGTAGATGGTTACTCTGTTCCCCTGGGACGTAAGGCATTTACAGACACATTTTATTCTGATGTGTGTGACCTGTATATCGTGTTGTGACATGCTGGTTTCATTGGTATTTTAGTAGTAGTTTTCTGTATTTTGGAATCGTGGTGTTCTTGATACCAAAATATGAAGAATGTCAAGATGGAAAAACTGAAAGCCAAACAGCTTAAGTAAGTTAGTAAGGAGGCACTTTTAGCAGTGAAATGTTGGTGCTAACCACAGTTAATCTGTTATCCTTCCTACTCAGGATGGGATAGTCCTAGCCTTGCTTGAGTTAAGGAAAATTTATTTTGCTGAATACCATCATACATTTCTCAACCTGAGCAAGGAGCCCTTGTTATGGCTGAGAAATTTAGCATGTCAAATATGAATACTACACTATTCTGTAACCTTGGAAAAGCCTGTGAATGTCCTTAGACTGTTGTGATATCTCACTGGAGTTCTTTCAGTCAGAACCAATAAATAAACAACATAAAATGTAACTGTTATTTCCATGTGATATTGCATGACCTTGGAATTTTATGTTCATTTTTCATGAGTACCTGTTGCTGTAGAGTACTGGAACTCACTTCTTCACCTTGTCAGTTGTATACATTTGGGGTAACAGGTTGTTAAATTAAAAATATTTTCAAGTATGGAGAAGTCAAGCATGGCATACACATAAGCAATTCAGAATTGTTTTGCTGCATACTTCTCAACTTATTCACTCAAGAATTCTGGAAAAAAATGAGATAAGAAAATTCTAGAAAAAGCCAAAAAATGTGAGACAGAGTCTCAAAAATCAGGGACAATTTTTAAGTATTACTCTAATTCACTTATAAAAGTTATTTTCTTTTTCATCAACATGCATATTTTGTTTAATAAGTGTAAGACTTTCTGTATAATAATCCTCAACAATGTACTAGAAAGTCAAACATTTTGCAAGTACAGGGTAAAAATATGAGACAATGTCAGAAACAGTTGAGAGATTTGTTTTGCTGCTTCACAAACAGTGGTCAGCCTGTGCTTTTAGGCAAAACACTGCCGTTTATCCAGTTGCTAAAATTAGCTTCATTCTTCAGTATAGACAGATCCCTGTTTTGATGATGTTACATCTGTGTTGCACAGAGAAACAGTGCTATCATTGTTATACAGAAATTGTTCTTTGGTTCATTATGCATCCATCTTCCCTAGTAGAACAGATATCAGCTGGACATAACCAGCTTACATAAAAGCATATTTTATATTTTCTCTACTGAATTAAACTGATCACTTTGGAATTAATTTTATTTTCATTGGCACAAAGTGATTTCTGTTTCTTCCAGTGTTCTTTCAAACATGCTCCTCCAGTACCGCCACAGTTTACAGAACTGTTTTATTGTACTGTCTTAACTGAATTTGATTTTTAATTCAGACATAATTTAACAAGCAGTATGACTGTAAGTATACTTTGACATCTTATTTGATGAGATCTTACCATCTTCAAACTTATAGAAGCAAGACCATCTGGGCAGTGAACTTTTGATATCAGTTCCAGTGGAGGAAACTAATAAATTCTCCAAAAGTTATGTGATGCAGGGGGTTTGCCTGGAAACGTATCGGTAATCTTTTTCTTATGCTTCCAGAATACAGATGTGATTTGCCATTAATATCACATGTCTGGGGGTCTATGTGGTGTCAGCTTTTAATCAGTTCAAATGATAGCTTCCTGGCTATTTCTGGCAACATAGTGAGAGGTAGTTTGTGATGATAAGTATGTACTTTTTGGAGATGTAACCTTCTTTATTACATTTATCTCACACCCAGGAAGTTGGCCTGTTCTCAGTCAGCTTGTACAGTTTTCTGTTATAAGTTCTGTTCATGCTTAAAACTCTCCTAAGTATGATACATTGCATCACAGTATGACAGGGTTTGGATAGATGTTCTTCGTGTTTCACTGTTGCAGTCATCACATTTGGGTTATCCCTGCCAGGGTAGCCCTCAGTCAGCCCAAATACCAGAGGCTTAGTATTTCTGCGTCAGTTGCAGTCGCTCCAGGACTGACGTCAGGTCATCAGTGGTATAAAATCAGGCAGGCGACGCCATTACATCAGTCTTTCTTGCCGAGGAGCCTGAAGCAGAAGCAGTTAGCATGAATGCTGGTCGACTGCTACCTGAGTTTTTTGTTTTCGAATTGAAGTTGAAGTCTTCTAAAGCTAAGTACCCTGTTGGGGGATCCTTTTTTTCTTGCTCTAACCGATGTCAGAAAAAGTTAACGATTGTCTCGCCTGTGGAAAACAAGTACCACACTGAGACTTTCATTCTTACTGCGTCAGTTGTTTAGGCCCAGACCACTACGTCCCCCGCTGTCGCTTTTGTGCTTTGTTCAACGCCAGAACTATATGTCGTTGGGCCCTTATTGTAGCTAGATATTTTCGCTCTCACTCCTCGAATTCCGATATGGCTTTGGTAAGCCATCCAACAACTGATGATCTGAAAAAACGTAAGGATAAGGACAGACACAGACCGCACAGGTCCAAGACTGCCGACGATGGTTCTGTTAAGCTAGTCTTCAGTTCTCCGGTCCTCAGTGAGGCGCTTTTGCAGCCCTTGATGCCCACTTCTGTGGATTCGCAGGCCACTACCAAGACCCTTTCGGAGTCTGGTATGCAGCGAGACTCTTCTTCGACTAAAGATCCTGTGGATGTCTCTACTTTGGATGGGTCTGGAGCCGCTGAGCAGTTACCGGCTTCCGAGGAAGTACTTTGCACTACCGATGCTCGACACAGACTGACGACTTCTTTCGTGTCTACAGTTCTATCGAAAACTACTAAGTTTCTAAGGCCCAGGGTATGAACCACACCCAAAAAACGATGACCCAAGTTCAGGCACCTGCTTTCTTGCCTCAGTCTCAAATGCTTAAAATGGTGGAAGACCTTATAATGCTAATTAGGGGAAGCCAGGCTACCCCTTCCAAAAGAAAGAGAGACTTGTCTCCATAGTTTTATCCAAACAGGAGTCCGATGACTCTGATGCATCTGAATATGAAGATCTTTCTGCTCTTCTTCCAAGGATTTTTCATTTGGTGAAACCCTACATACTTTAAGGGAGCATTTCCAATGGGAATGTCAGGACTATCCTCAGTCAAAAAAAGAGACTCCGGGAATTCTTAGATCTTCCACACCACAGACCTGGATGTTGTGGATGATGTTTTTATAGAATCCAGTCTGACCCCTGACACCCTCCCTTCTGCTCCCAGGAAACCTGACAGGTACTGTAGAGTCCCTGACTCTCTCAAATTTATTTTCAAAAATCCTACTGCAGACCCCAAGGTCATCTCTCAAGGACGTAAGGGAATCAAAGCAACTTCAGCTAAGAATCCCACACCCTCAGATAGGGATTCCTGAGCATTAGACAGATGGGGTAAAAAAGTATACACCTCTGCTACTCTTGCTATTAGAGCATTAAATTGTCAGTCCCATATGCTGAAATATCAGCAACATACCATGGAACTCCTCAAACAAAAAATGTCTTCTTTCCCTGCTTGTGCAGAAAATAGAGTTACAAGAGTTAATGCATGCAAGTCAAGTAACTAAGCACACCTTACAATGTGGTTTTGATGCCCTAGAAGAATCTTGCCGGGCAGCAGTCACTAGTTGTGTCCTTAGAAGGCATGCTTGGCTTAAGGAACAGCCCTTGCCAGACCATGTCAACTCCAAGTAATTTGATGCACCCTTGCACAAAGACAACTTATTTGGCACTAAAGCAGAAGAGGTCTTATGGAAGAAAAAGCTAAATCTATGCAGACAGTTAAAGACTTCTTACAGGTTCAGCCACCAAGGTTCAGTAGGCATTGCCACTCCAAGCACTGGTCCTATCCTGCCCCCTCCAGGTTAGCTCAACCCAGACCCATGGGAAGCAGGCCCCCCCCGAGACAACAGCCCCAGGGAATGCAGAGATCTAAGCAATGGAGTTCCTCCTCTTCAAAACCAGGGAGTGCAAAGCCACCCCCTTATGGTAAGAACTTGCAATGGCTTTACACTTCCACCACCTCCATCTGCCCACCTGCTCTTGCCCCTAGGAGGAAAGCTCTCCTTCCATGCAAGCAACTGGGTCACCATTACCAATGACCTCTGGGTCCTCAACATAGTGTCCCAGGGATACAAATTTTATTTCCACACTCTGCCAACCCCAAAAGGGTTCCCAGATCTTCCCCCAGACCAGTGGGCAAAGGCCAAAAAGCAAGTCCTTTCCCTGCTCTCTATGAGGGCAGTAGAACATGTTCCTGTAGAACAGATAGGCCTAGGTTTCTACTCCAGACTCTTCCTGGTACCCAGAAAAGGGGGCACATGGCACCCCATCCTCTAAATACCTTTCTGGTGATACCAAAATTCAAAATGCTCACCCTCCAGCAGCTTCTACCTATGCTTTCCAAGGCTGCTTGGTTAGCCACCCTAGACCTAAAAGAGGCCTACCTACACATCCCAGTCAGGGAATCATGCAGGAAATGCCTACATTTCAGGGCAGGATCACTGCACTTTCAGTTCTCTGTGCTTCCCTTTGGCTTATCAACTGCTCCCAGAGTTTTCACAAAATGTCTGGCTCCCACCATTGCTTTTTGCAGACAAAGAAATATTCAAATGTGTACCCATACTTAGATGACTGCCTGATTCAGGCAGACAGTCAGGAAAAGTTGGGGTATACTATCAACGAAAAGAAATCCAAACTAGTACCCACACAAAAAATGTGATTCCTGGGAGTAAGCTTGGACACAGCATCCCAGATAGCATTCCTTATACCAGAAAAACAATCCTACCTGACAGCCTACTTCTCTCAACTAGCCACCAGGACCCACTTGTCCGCATGTAAAATCCTGCAAGCTGTAGGGTTCATGGCTTCTTGCATTCTACTCATTCCATATGCCAGACTGCATATGAGGAAACTACAATGGTACCTAAAAAGCCTTTGGTGTCAGCACTCTCAAGATCTGGAAACTCTTATACCACTGATAGCTTGCCTTAGGAAAGATTTTCTTTGGTGGGCAGCAGCATGCTGCCACAACAAGGGACTTCCCTTCTCACTACCCCACACCACCCAGACCCTCACCACAGATGCATCAGACTATGCCTGGGGTGCACACCTGGATGGCAGGTGCATTCAGGGCCAATGGAGCCCAAATCAAATACATGTGCACATCATTCAAAAATAGATGGTAGCTGTTCAGCACACCCTGGCAGCTTTCAGACCCTTACTCTCCCCGGGCCTCTACTGATCAAAACAGACAATACCACAGTGATGTATATCAACAAGCAGGGAGGGGGACTCACTCTTATCCTCTGTGCAGGCTCGCCATGACCCTTTGGCACATGGCCTCAGCCATGCAGCTACACCTGTTAGCACAATTCCTGCCAGACTCTCCAAACTCTCTGGCAGACAACTTAAGCAGAAACCTGCTACACCCACATGAGTGGCAGCTAGACTAAAGAACCTTCACCCTTGTAACCCAGAAATGGGGTACCCCGAAGGTCAACCTCTTTGTCTCCCACTCCAATCATCAGCTCAGCAAATTCTGCACCAGGGAAACTCTCGGCAAGGCCTGGAAAGTGGATGCTCTATCCTTCCAGTGGGTAAACCTCTCTGTCTATGCATTTCCCCCTCTACCACTCATTTCAAGGGTACTGCTCAAAATAAGGGAGGAAAAACTGAGGACAATCCTGATTGCCCCAGACTGGCCACACCAGCACTGGTACCCACTGCTGCGCAGCCTGTCATCCCTGCCGCCATGGCACCTACCTCAGATCCCAACACTCCTGACCCAGAGGAATGGAGAATTCATGCATCCCCATTTGCAGACCCTCAAGCTGGCAGCCTGGCTTATTCCCTGACCTGTACCCAAGCTGCCAGTCTAAGTAAACAAGTTCTAGATGTTATATGTGAGGCCAGACGCCCCAGCACTAGAAAGTCTTATGCTGATGAATAGAAAAGGTTTTGCACCTGGATCCAGGCTAAGGGTGCCAGAATGGCACAGCCCTCCCTACCTCTCATCCTGGATTACCTGGCAGACCTACTACACAGGGGTGTATCCTTCTCTTCTATTAAAATTCATGCCTCTGCCATCTCTGCTCATTTCAGCACAGAGCCTCCTCTTTTCTCACACCCTCTCATCAAACAGCTCCTAAGAGGGGCTAACAACTTGAGGCCACCCAGAAGAGCTCCTACCCCAGCATGGGACCTAAACTTTGTGTTAGAAAAGCTCACTCTTCCCCCCTTTGAACCTGCAGCTTCAGCAGAGTCAAAATTTCTCTCTTGGAAGACAGCCTTGCTTCTGGCCATCGCTTCAGCTAGAAGAGTATCAGAGCTACAATCACGTATGGCTGTAGAGCCCTTTATCATTTTCCATGCGGACAGGGTCTCCCTCAGGACTAACCCATCCTTTATGCCAAAAGTGGTGTCCAGTGTGGTTCTCAACCAATCCATTCATTTGCCCACCTTTTTTCCCTAACCAACAAAACAAGGGGGAAAGGATTCTGCACTCTCTAGATGTGCACAAACAGCTCAGATTCTACCTAGGACTAAGTCTTTTAGAAAAACTGATCAATTGCTAGTCAGCTTTGCTGCAGGGGCAGTGGGCAAGGCCATATACATACAAATAATGGATAGCACACTGCATCCATTTCTGCTACAAACAACATGGGAAACCTCCCTCCAATGGGGGTCAGGGCACATTCCACCAGAGTAACCTCCACCTCTGCAGCTTTCCTCAGAGGGGTCCCCACCAGGAACATCCTGGAGGCTGCAACATGGACATCTGTTCATACCTTCAACTTCACCAAGCATTACCACCTGCCTATCTTCTCCAAATTCAGGGCAGGCTTTGCCACCACAGTCTTGCAAGGGATCCTAGCCCGTCCCCAGTCTTCTTGACTACCTCTGGAATCAACCCAAATGTGATGACTGCAACAGTGAAACATGAAGAACATAGTACAGTTGTGTACACTTACCATAAATGTAGATGTTTGAGTGTATTCACTGTTGCAGTCCTGGTCCCCCCCCCTTTCCACCCCCCTGTCTTCTGTCTCTCTCTCCCTCCTTACAAGGAATTTTTGGTATTTACTTTCTCCTGGTAGTGTTCTTCCACCATAACCCAGCTCACTATTGGGGGCTCCTGACAGGGCAAGAAAAACTGATGTAATGGCGTCGGCTGCCTGATTTTATACCACTGATGACCTGTTGTCAGTCCTGGAGTGACAGCAACCGGCGCAGAAATACTAAGCATCTGGTATTTGGGCCGAGTGAGGGCTACCCTGGCAGGGATAACCCAGATGTGATGACTGCAACAGTGAGTACACTCGAACATCTACATTTATGGTAAGTGCACACAACTGTATTTTTGGGTCCATAATGATGTATGTACTGTTATTCATTGTCTGACATCATAGTACATATGGGACCTCCGGTGGAAACACTGGCATTTTTTTTGTGTGGCAGTATCCAGGTAGCATTTTACGGTGCTGGTGTTCTGTATGTATATGAGTATGTGGGAAGTAGTTGATTGTCCCATCTTTTGACCTTCTGGAAGGTCCTGCAGATCAGTTGATAGTACTTTTACTTATTTTTAAGATGTTTTAGCGTAAGTTGAGTATCCCCCAGTTCTGCTTTTCAAAGTGGTAATATGACTGATAATTTAACACGTCACTGTTGAGTGATATGTGCAGTATTTTACATACATTTGTGTTGCTCTGGCTTATTGGAAATGTTCATGAATGACTCGGTTTACCATATCTTTGTTTTCATTGCAGATGTGAACAATTAGAAAACAGATTGATGAATAAACTACCTACCATACCAGAGCAAATGACTGATTATATAAGGGCTGGTACTGGCTAGGGAAGAGAGAGGAGGACACAGTAATGTCACATACCACTGTTGTTGCCTGACCTCTCCCTCTGCAAGTGTTCATTTGCATAGTTTTAGGTCTATGGCTAGATTCAATAAAGCTTACACTGTCCATTTACACCACAACACACACATGGTAGTGCCCTGTTTTGGATCCACTAAGCTGCTCTACACAGTGTGTAGAGCCACGCACAGCCATGCAAGCAAAGTAAACACTGTGGCATGCAAATTAAAGGATAAGCGGCTGAATTTCATGCTAATCAACTCATCCAAGATGGAGGAGCTACTCAACAAGCTGTAAAGCCACTGTGTAGACTCAGTGCTGTTTTTTTCTATGAATTCCAAAACCTACTGGAATATAGCCATGGACAGAGTCTATACAGAAAAAAATGTAGGGGCTGCTGTTCCTTTAATTCATGCGTATGTGCAACAGGCTGAAGTCTATGCTGCTGCTGCTAATAGATCAATGTCAAGAAAGATAAGTGTTTTCTGACTCTGGGCAACTTATCACAATCTACATGATGTGGAAATTGCATAGCTCTACAGTGTGGATAGAGACGCACTACAGGAACTTTGCAACCTCTGTTGTCCTCAACTGAGAGCCAGGGCAAACCGAGCGAAACCCATCCCAGTGGAGACAAAGGTATATGTATAGCACTTATAATTTTAGCTAGCATCCAGGATCCTTAGTCAGTTCCTGAATGCTATACTACAACATGCTAGTGACCACATATATTTTCCCTGTACTCCTGAGGAATAGGGCAAGAAATATGCAGGAGTTCTACTCTGTAGCACACTACTCTGAAGTACTGGGTGCCATAGATCGTACACTTGTAGAACTTAAGGCATCACCTGGGGAACAGGGAAGGCTCTACATAAGTAGGAAGGGCTTCCACTCTGTTAACTGCCAAGTCATGTGTAATGCCAAGGGAATCTTCTTAAACATGTGTGCTGGCAACCCTGGTATTTATCACAACTCACATGTCTGGCACACCTCCCAACCATATCAGCTGTTCTCTAGGAGGGTATATCCCACAAGGTCATTTACTGGGGATGCAGGTTATGCACTGGAACCATGGCTGATGACACACACAAGAAATGTGCACACACCTGCTGAAGAATGCCATAATGAGGCACATGCTCAAACCAGAAATATCCTGCAGCATGTGTTTGGGCTGCTGAAGTCACGGTTTCAGTGTCTAGATACATCTGGGGGAGTCTTGCAGTACAATCCATGGACATGTACTGAAATATTCACTGTATGTGCCATGCTGCACAACATCATCCTGAGAAAACAGCTTCACCAGGATCAGCAAGGGGAAGGAGCACATATCCCACTACCAGTGGCAAGGTCACTACAGCCACACGCAGGTGAGGAGTCGGGGGGGGGGGACGACCACCAGCTGCTGTGGGTGTAGGCAGCCATAGACATGCTCAATATGCCCTCGCATTAGCTAAGAGACAATGCATTGCAAACTCACTCACCACCTAAGGGCCTAAAACCTTCATCTTATGCACATACATATTCTAACATTGATGCCAGGCAAGTCTCACAAACTGTACATCCCCATGTATTGGCTGTGTACTGCTTGCATCAGGCAGAGTTAGCCCTAAACTAAAACTGTTGCAACTGCTGGATTTATAAGTGATGAACCTGGAGTGTATTGTGTAATAACGAATGATTGGCATATCCTTGCATGTTGTTCCTTGGCAGTGTAAGTAAGTAAATGGTAGGAGATTTGCACAGAAATGACCTTTACATGTGACAGCATAAATTTGTTTGACTTACATGTGTCCATAAGTAAGCAGTAGGCCTCAGGCATCAAAGATTCACACAGTCATACCTCTCAAAAGTAGTGATGGTCACTGCATGCCCTGAGTTTAGCGCCATAGGTTTGTACTGGAAAATTAGTAAAGAGAGAAGTTAGAAAGTAATGATACACATTGCAGTTTGACTTCACAATCCTCACAAGATCATTAACAATAAAGATGGAAAACTCTTGATGCTATAGACTGTCTAATTTTCTAAGACCAGTATAAGTCAAATGTACAGTTACCAGTTCAACATCACAAATGCAGGAATACTAAGCACTAAGTCAGCTGTGCACCCTGAGCATCAGACTCAAACCTTATGTATCCCTGAATACAAAAGATACAAAACAGGGATATGGCACAGTTATCACTTGCACAGGGTGTTTTTGTGTGTGTGTGTGTGTGTGTGTGTGTGTGTGTGTGTGTGTGTGTGTGTGTGTGTGTGTGTGTGTGTGTGTGTTGGTGGGGGTTGCAGGAAGCTTAGGCTGACACAAAAGGTCAATGAGTGTGAGTGTGTGTGTGTGTCTGTGTGTGTGTCTGTGTGTGTGTCTGTGTGTGTGTGTGTGTGTGTGTGTGTGTGTGTGTGTGTGTGTGTGTGTAAAAAAGAGAAGCAGCAAACTTCTAATAAAGCAACAAATGGCCAGTGAGACAAAATGAGTTTTAATCTTCATGGCTGAACCATGTAACTGTTGTGTGTGTCTCTGTATAGGTCCTTCAGGTGAAATTGGTGTGTGTGTGTCTGCATGAACACAGTCAAGCTTTGTGCTAGCTCTATGTCTTGGTATGTCAGACAGCTGTGAGCCATGAATGATAGAGGTGGCAGTTCCTCATTGTCATACCCAACAATGAGAACTGGCTCTGCCAGGAGTTGCACTGGCACATCCTTGCCCGCGATCAGATGCACGTCTGCTTCCTGAATGTGACTGATGTCTGCTGGATGAGCTCCTCTCATGAGGACACCCAGGACCATGACTCCATGGCCTGCCACATCTGAGTGTGGACAACACAACTACTGAAGGAGCAGTGCAACTACTGTTACTATGGGAGCATGAACAGCAGGTGATGTGGCTGACCTACAGCCATGAGGATTCCATACCCCTCCCAGCAGATGTTCCATCACAGACGCTGCTTGTTCTAGTGTGTCATTCATCCGATCCATTGATTCGGCAACACAGAGACAGTTACGCATGTCAGCGTGTGCCACATCTACGACACTAAGCATTTCTTTGGAGGACTTGTGGGAACATGCCTGTGCCTCCATGACAGCCGTAAACATGCGTTGAGTGGCACGGGAAGAAACAACTGGAATCAGCTGGTGGATGGACAGCAGGCCTCCTCTGTGCACCCCGAACAACCCTCCTACATGGCACATCACCCACACTTTGACTAATGCCATTGTCAGCAGGAATTTCAGGGGATGGCTGTATGTCAACCTCAGTGTCAAATTCAACCTCTGCACCCCACCTTCCACCCGACTATACTTCTGTTTGGCCATCATCATCCGCAGAGTCTGCCGATACTCTGACATCACATGGTAGAAGTCCCACACTTCCACTGTCAAGATCACCTGTGATAATAAGCCACAAACACAGGAACTATTAATACTTAACACTGCTATAGTCCAATATATGATGACAAAATAACAGTGGTGCCACTATTAGACAGTATAGCAATACACACAACAGTCCTGACATCAACATCACACTCTAAAATATTTCCTTGAACTGCTCATCAGTGCTGACATAAAAATGTTTGGCTTACCATGTGCAGATGATTGTAGGCTCCCTGTACCAGATGGTCCTGGAAGAAGTTAAGCAAAACATAAGTACAACATCATCACAATTAACAGTAACACAGGGAGCAGTACTTTTACCCCTTTATATGTCCATTAACTGTACTTTCACAACAAGAACTTGGATGACAGCTCCACCCTAAACCCATGTGTAATCAATCAGAATGTGTTGTTAACTGTAGCAATTTTCAATCCTCCCAAAAAAAAATTTCTTGTGAAACAGAACTAATGTATTGATTTAAATTGTTTTACTATACAGCAGTATTTAACAACTGAGATACAAAAACCTACCTGGAAGCTCCTCAGGTTACATGGTTGCTGACCCTGAAACAGCAGCACCAATGTCAAGGATGTGCTATTGTACACTTTCCTCAGAGCTTTCTAGATCCTTGACAGTGGACAGGAACTCTTCATTTGTTGTTAGGGGTGGCTCTGTAGCAGGCCCAACCCAGGTACCCATCCAATCTTGGGCCACTAAAACTGCTCTCCTCCATGCAGATGAGATCATGTTAGTAGCCCTATGGTGCACCTGATCGTATGTTCTGCTGTGGCTGCCTACTGCATTAATATCTGCAACTATCTGCTGCCAAATTTGCATTCTGCCTGACATATTGCCATATCCCCTCTCAAGCAGGAAGACACCATGTCACTTAAAAGCTTCCACAATGACCCGATTCTCAGGTTCAGTGAAGGGTGGTTTTCAGGGATTGAGATGCCTGGATGCCTTAGTCCTAAATGTCCTAAAAGACAACAGAAGGATAATGCACATAACTACAAATTAACTTTCCCCAGATAAAACAGAAAAGTTAGCATTTCAGTATTACCCACTGGAGAAACATAAAACAGTCAAGAGATTTGAAATATGAAGAACAGGCTGGATGAAAAAAAGGGAGAGTAACTGCAGCAACATGTCCTTGTTTGTGCTATGTAACTAGACCTGTGGCAGCAGGTGTAAGTGTACGGCTGGTGTATAGATGGTCCAGGATTTTAGTACAGCATGTGGAGCCTATTTTTACTGTTATGACACTGCAGTTTATAGCAATGAGCTGAACAATAGAGAAGTGTTATTTCAACATTCTTGTGGCAACAGGTGTAAGTGTAGAACTGCCATACAATGTACGTTATGACAGAAATGGAGCCTAGCTCCCTCACCCCAAAAGAACAGGCAAGTGACACATTTTGCTAACAAACCATATATGAAATGCTAAAAGTGCTATCAAGTGAACTGTCCCTGAAATATGTCTACAGACTTAACACAAAACATTCCATTTTAAGGTGTTGCCAATCATGTATACCTGTGAAATGCCCTGACAAACATGTCTGTAGAATCAGTACACTTCTAACTAATGCATAGAGATAAGTGTAGCCCTTGCTAATATATATATATATATATATATATATATATATATATATATAAAACTGTTAAAAGATTTTCCTTAATTACATATTAGCAAATTCAGTATATAGCTGACAAAATGCAAGCATACCTTCTCAAGTTTGGTAATTATGTGCAGCTATATCCCAAAGTAATAGCCTCTTTTCTGTGTTCTCCACATAAACAAGTCTCCTCACCTTCCATTTTCCTAGCTATATGGTTGCCTTTTTATGGTGCAGATTCAGGGCTGTCAGCACAGTAAAGATGTAAATGAGGTGTGAACTCAATTAGAATTCTGAATCCCAAATACTTGGCTGTATACATAGTGCAGGCACTCCCTTGGTGTTTGTTTTTAATGGATTGCAACTGTGAATGATTACTGGTAGGGAAAAATAGAACATAATAGCAGTGCAGGCTCCCCTACATCCAGTGGATGTGTCAGGTTAGACTTAGTGTTATATGTAATTTTGTCAAGGTTGAAAATGTAAGTAAGCAGCACACAATTCACATGTTGTGTTCATTAGCATTCAGCCTCCCCTTCATTTGTTGGCAACTGCATATTATATTATTGCCATTTAATATCCTCAGAAATTTTAAGGACAATGATATAGAATGGCTTACAGACTGCATGTCTCAGATTAGGGGACATTCAAGAGAAGAATGAGCAACAAACACCAAGAGGTAAGACAAAGCTGCATATTTGTAAGCAATAATCTTAACTGGTTGTGTGATCACTTAGTGGACTACATCCAAAACTAATAAATGTGCAAATAATTGCTATATGGTTTAATGTTACTGTAGATGATGTTGCAGTTGGTTGTATGCAGAATGATTTCATTTCCTTGTTGCAAAGGTGTTTGTGTGGTAAAGAGGGAAAAGGCACCCTTACTGTGTTTTGAAGGTTCACTGGAGTGAGAGTTCAAATCCAGACTTGTGTAGAAATATTTTGTGTGTACTAACATTTTGTAGTGTGTATGTCATATAATGCTCATCCTCATTTCAATTACTTTTCCCTTGTTTTCTATTTTTCATTTTTTTTTGGGTGGGGGACCAGGAGAGTCCGTGTTTGTGTGATGAGCAGCTTAGCACAAGCATGGGAAACTGCGAAAAATGAATGTCAGATTTGGCTGTGCTTATCTCGTTTGTATGAAACAGGACAGTGTACATACTGGACTAGTGGCCCACCCAGGAAGCAGACAGAACATCTGAAACAGGGTGTCTGTAAAAGGGAAAAGGTCAGAAACAATACATTGTTGCAATTTTTGTTTTCCATCATGCAACTGCGTTTATCAGCATTGCACGGCGGTTAGCAAGTTTCCCCAACAGCTGCATCCATTGAACACCTGCAGACAGGACTCAGACAGCCCATAATTGAAACTGGATACATTTAATTAATTCTAAGAGAATCAGAAAGATGCCTGCATGGAGTAAATGCTCTTACCAAAAAAGCCAAACACCAGATCAAATAATAACACGCAAATGGTAAGAGCAAAACACAGTAGGTATTCCAAAATATCATCAAAACGTCCTCGATACTTCAATAGTCCCAGTGCGCCAATGTGCCAATAATTATACTCAAAAAAATGCAGCGACTAATTCAGTATAAGGATCAAAATTTAATGTATAAAACACATGAGCAGGTTAGCGCTTTCACCATACGGCTTCCTCAGACCTATAAACACATCTAAATCCATCAGTTTAAATACAAAAATAGGCGGGAGAATCAACTTGTCTTAAAGTGAAAGTACTATACATAAACATTATAAATAGTCAGTCCAAAACCTTAAAACTATATAAGAATATATAGCAATAGTTCCCTTAATCCATGTAAAATATGACATAAATTCACTATTTCAATGATGTAAAAATATATAAAAACATAATATAAAAACATGTATAAAATGTACATAGCAGCAATGATAAACAATGTATGTTTATAAAAAAGTCCATTAGAATATTTCACATAACAATCATCTTATATGAACCATATCATGGAAGGGTGAAACTACAAAGAAGCTAGCTAATACAAATATAAATAATATAATATATCAAAAAGTATAGGAGAATACATACATAAAAAACCTTATACAGTAAAAAGATAAATATATGTATATAAATATATCATTCATGCCTTCAATTTCCTCAATTTAAGGAAGGGTTGAATGGGAACCTTGCCATTCAATCCAGGGCTTGAGTCAGATCTAAACCTCATTATCCAAATTGTCTCTCCAGCTTCTGTAAAGGTCCTAATATCACCTCCTCTAATACCTATAGAAACTTTCTCTACTATTCTAAACTTGCCCCTTGCTTGAAATGTGAAAACTCCAAGTCAAGTAGGATGTCTAAATACTGGATTGGAGTCAATCAAAAAGCAAAAATTACACTGATTACAGGGTAATGTTGCTTGGGGTCCCGCAGAATCATCTCGCATATTGCTCTTTGGGTAACAGAGAAGCCTCTTCAGGTTCATCTTATTCTTGTACACAAATCTGGGTGTAATCCCTGCAACTTCCTTGATTATTGGATCTACAGATAGTATGTGCCAGTGAGTCCTAATCACATCCTTAATCAAACCAACGTCCTTAGTAAAGAATATCGGAAAAGCCACCTGATCTGGTCCCATTCTATCTCTGGGTCTCCTATCTCCTGTAATATCCACGATTTGAGTCCTGTTGGAAAAATATGGGGCAGCTACTCTAGACCTCAAATTATCTATATCTGCTGTCCCATTAACAAAATCACTGATATTATAATCCCGTGCTTCTAACTTCTGACGCAAGTCATCTAACTCCCCTCTGAAGTTAGAATCAATCGGATTATATCACATTTCAAACAAGGGGCAATTGTATGTCCACTGATGTGGTTTATTTGGCGTCCTGTGTAGAATGTTTAGCATTCTATATAGGAAAGACCAATAGGTGTTTGAGAGATAGAATGCGTGAACATATGTATCATATTAGGATGGGGTCTATGACTAATGCTCTAGCCAAACATATCGTAGAGAATGGAGAGACCCATCGTTTTAAGTTTTGAATAGTAGAGAAAGTTTCTATAGGTATTAGAGGAGGTGATATTAGGACTTTTACAGAAGCTAGAGAGACAATTTGGATAATGAGGTTTAGATCTAACTCAAGCCCTGGATTGAATGGCAAGGTTCCCATTCAACCCTTCCTTAAATTGAGGAAATTGAAGGCTTGAATGATATATTTATATACATATATTTATCTTTTTACTGTATAAGGTTTTTTATGCATGTATTCTCCTATACTTTTTGATATATTATATTATTTATATTTGTATTAGCTAGCTTCTTTGTAGTTTCACCCTTCCATGATATGGTTCATATAAGATGATTGTTATGTGAAATATTCTAATGGACTTTTTTATAAACATACATTGTTTATCGTTGCTGCTATGTACATTTTATACATGTTTTTATATTATGTTTTTATATATTTTTACATCATTGAAATAGTGAATTTATGTCATATTTTACATGGATTAAGGGAACTATTGCTATATATTCTTATATAGTTTTAAGGTTTTGGACTGACTATTTATAATGTTTATGTATAGTACTTTCACTTTAAGACAAGTTGATTCTCCCGCCTATTTTTGTATTTAAACTGATGGATTTAGATGTGTTTATAGGTCTGAGGAAGCCGTATGGTGAAAGCGCTAATCTGCTCATGTGTTTTATACATTACATTCTGATCCTTATACTGAATTAGTCGCTGCATTTTTTTGAGTATAATTATTGGCACATTGGCGCACTGGGACTATTGAAGTATCAAGGACATTTTGATGATATTTTGGAATACCTACTGTGTTTTGCTCTTACCATTTGCGTGTTATTATTTGATTTAATTAATTCTGTTCAGCACTGGCTAAGTGGTGTTGCATGGCGGTTAACACAGAGAACTTGAGAATGATTAGGAAATGTCATGTAACTAGTCCTGTGGCAGCAGGTGTAAGTGTATGGGTGGAGTACAGATAGTCCTGGGTCCTAGTATGGGATGTGCAACCTATTTTTACTGCTGTGACACTGCACTTTGTAGCAATGAACTGAAAAATAGAGAAGTGTTATTTCAACAGTCCTGTGGCAACAGGTGTAAGTGTAGGGCTGCCATGCACATGGTCCTGGGTTCTAATACAAGATATTCCATACACTTTTAATGTTGTTCCACTTCCCATTATATTCGCTCTCACTTGTAACACTTTAGATAGTGGAACTGATGTGAATTGTATGTATGACAGATGAGCCACCATTATTTTTTCAGATGTATGACCTTGGGTATACTGTCTACTATATTTCTGTAAGTATAATTTTGCTTTGTGGACTTGCATGGCCTTCACAGTTACATTAAAACATGTACACAACTAGATCAATATCCAATAGTCTCAAACTGTCACCTGAATTTATGTAAGATTCCTGACTATGTCAGAGCAGCGCTTCTTCTGGGGGAAAGATGGAAAATCAACACTGTGGAAGAAATGTTTTGTCCCTTATACCTTGGTTTGAATACCACAGTGTAAAAACAATTTTCTCAGTGTATAAAGCCAAAAACAAATGTCAGGTCATTACATTTATGCACCTGGTGCGTGTCTGCAAACCTAACTCACCTAACAGTTACCTCCCCTTCCAATTTCCAATATGTTTCCAGGGCTACATCAGCAGCTACCCCTCAAACTAAGACTAAGTGTCAAATTAACCTTCCAGTTTCAAAACTTTTACCTGCTTGGCACTGTTGCATTCTGTTTAACATCTCGCAAACACAGTTGGCATCATTGCTCCAGGTTGCACGCTACCAGTAAACACGACAACTTGAATTGATGGGAAAACATCAGTTTCCATTGCTCTAGTTCAGCTGGTAGACATGGCTGGCATTAGGAAGGCACCCAGTTTGTGGCACATAGGTGGGGTATCCAATAGTCCAGGATATTTATTGGACTCCTGGTAAAACACCACAGCTAAAGGCCTCTGCAGGGAGACTATTCTGGATCCCAGTACAAATCTGAGGCATGGAATAGTTTGGCTTAGGCTGTATCCAATGCATCTGCATCCCACTCACTGGAAAGCAGTGTAGGCATCATTTTAATGACCTACACAGGCAAAAAAAGGATACCGTTGACTGTTGGTTGAATGAATTTGAGACTGTGGACATCCCACAGCTGTGTAAGTATGACAGTAAGATAGTAGTTGTAACACTTAGAAAGGTAAATATAGGCAAGACTGGTATGCATAATGCTCTTCTGGTCTTTCCCCAGCTCCCACTCAATGTGAGTTCAGTAGGCAGGCTCGAATGGAGAGACTGAGAAAAGCAAGTGGTATATATGCAGCACAAGAGAAGTGTTATTGTAGCTTTAAAAGTTAAAGATAGCTTTTTGGGGGTTTTATACAGTTGCATCAAATTGAGCATGCATATCCCAATTGTAAAAGCAAGTATGCATGCATTAGTCTGTAGCAAGAACCAGTTGTAGGAGTCAAATATTAGACTGTAGTCCAGTGATGGCGAATCTATGACATGTGTGTCAAAGGTGACACACCACAACATTTTGGATGACACACGAGCATTCACCAACACCAGAGTTACCAAAGAAACTGAATACAAGAAATATGTGACCCTGCACTTTTCTATTAAAACGAAGCAAAAAAAAGTCATTAATTGATGTTAATGAAATCAAATGCAACGTGTTCCATATTTTTTCAGTTCAATTTAAACTCAAAATTACTTATTAAAAGTAGGGTAGTTTTTGTGTACTATTTTAAGCCCAATTATCAGTGTGCATATCGTTTTCCCTATTGTAAGTCACTGATTTTTCGTTGATATATAGCAGCACACATGATTAGACTGTATTTTTAAATTAATGAATATGTAAAGAATTGTTTCTCTTTTGTTCGAGGTGGGGGGGGGGGTGGACACACCAGCAGAGTCACGATAGGCATTTTCAGAATTTTTGACACACCAAGCCCAAAAGGGTCTACTTCACATGACTGAAATTTCATTTGACTGAGACCATAATACCGAATTTTCAAAATACTGAAAAGTCATTTGACTGAATCTTATTATATAGAGTTATAAGCTATAGACATGATGTGGGTTTCTCCTGTGACTTGCTTGTGATAAGAAGAGTTACTGTAACTTATAGTGCTGATTGTCAGAATACAGGTAGTCATGTAGAAAATAGTGTTTCTAATTGTGGGTATGTCTGTTTACATTTTTATGGGAAGTATCTCAAATAATGTAGTGGATGTTTTGTGCAATCCCAGCAGTAGTGGCAGCGTTTAGACTACTTTAAGATAAGTAAAAGGTATATGCTCTTTTCCCCACTGTAGTGCCATCCTGGAGTTAGAATATATAGTTAGGGGGGTGTGAGGGGCACAGCCTTCACCTAGTTTGGTTTCATATCGTTCGGTTTCTGTTAAGAAAGTAGTTTTTAAGTTCTGGAAAGAGTTAGTCATTGGTGTTGTAAGTGTGCATGTCTATGGTTTACAAGTTAGTATTTTGAAATGTAGCATTGTAAGGTTTCAATATTATGAGCTTCAGTCAAGTGAGTTTTCAGTATTTTGAAAATTGGGTATTTTGGTCTCGGTCAAATGAAAGTCAGTCAAATTAAATTTCAATCATGTGAAGTAGACCCTCCCAAAAGGTTCACCATCACTGCTGTAGTCAGAGGTTGTGTGTTCAAATACCAAAAATCACAAGTATACAATACTGCATTTCTTTAATATTTACATTAAATTAAAAACTTCCAGTGGCACAACATGCCCTGCCGTTAACTGTAATCTGTATAATTGGAACACTCATATGTGCAGTATATGCACATTCCAAGGATTACTTTTAGCAGTCTGTAGTATAGTGTGCATCTGTTAGGACATATACTTAAATGTAATACTTCAGATAAAAGAGTTGTGTAATTGTGTTAATGCATTGTATGTCACATATGATGGTACTAATTCTATCTCTTTTTCTCTCTCAACCCAGCCCTTATCTCTCTTTTATTTTCTTTTGTGTCATCAAAATGTGTCCATGTCATCCATCTGTACCATGTCACTAAATGCTACACAGCATAGTGAGGTAGGCCAGCCCCAGTGGATCAGCCTGCCCCCACTCCAGGTCCAGCACCAATGCCCCACACCTCTGGAAGCCAACCAGGCAACACTGCCTCTGCTGCCCCTGCACTACCTGCGTTAGTGCAGTGGGTGGAGGTGGTGATTTCATCACTCTATGGGAGAAGCCATGGTTGGTGTGTAGGTTGCGTGCACTGCTCTCTTGGTCTACGCCTAAGCCACATAGAGAGGCTGCTCTCCCTCATGGTCAGTAAGAAGAGAAGACCTCAACCACTCCAGCCACCACCAGAGTTAAGGGGACAGTGATGATAGTTCCAGTGGGTGAGGACTCTATTCTCACTGTCTCCAAGCTTGACGGGCATGAGCCTGTGTTGTCTCATTCCTCATCGTAATCATGGTGTCTCCCAAACGTTTGTGTTCCTCATCGTCCCTGTCTCTTGTCTCATTTGTTTGCATTTGCTTCCTCACCTACCTAACTTACCTGGCCCAGACATGCCTACATCCCTTAACCAGCAGTCCTCTTTTACTAAATTAAAAAAAAAATGGGCACCTGTCCACAAAAACAAAAAAAAAAATGTCCAGTACATAGCTCTCAGTTTTGCACATGTCTTCTTGACACACTTGATTTGGTCCAGTTGGCTACATAACATGATTGTTTTTGTCACCCCTTTCTCTGGAGGTGACCGTCCAAATTCAGCTAATATTCTGCACATATGATCAGTTTTTACTGTTGAAGAAATGGATAGCTGTATTTTTTCCTACCATCCTGCACATTTCTGTACTGCTTTCCCTTTGCTCTCTCCCTGCTTGCTCAACATTTCACCACTTTCCTATCTACCATATTTTAACACCTATAATTTGTCAAAAATAGAATCACACACAAAACACATAAGTAGCAAAAAAAAGCAATGGATCCCTTCACTTTTTGGCCTCTGTTGGAGTTTGTCATCGGTCAGCAATGCCAAGCAACAGTGAGCGGTGGTACAATGCTACATTTACCTCCGTACAGTGCCACTTAACACTGCTGCGCTATGCCAACACACATCAGTACATGTACTGTAAAGACTTAATGACATTACATTATCAGTGTTTATTTAAAAGTATTAGATGCACCTGGTTTTGAACCCAGTATCATTTGGGTTGAAAAATAAATGTGTCAGTGCATTTACACCTGCTGCCACAGAGTCAGTTAAGCAGCAGGTGTGTTTCATAGACTCAGTACTAACTCTCAGACTTTAGTAGTATGGCTCGCATTTCTGCACTGCTTAACTGCACGCAAACAGGGAAAGTAATGGAAATGTGTATTTGGCTTGTGCAAACACTTTCCCAACTGTTGCACAAACCCACTGTGCACTGCACTGTAGAAGACTAAATATTATATATTAGTGCTGATTACTGTCCATTTCCTTTTTATGATATGAAATTACATGTGGAAACATAAATTTAAGGCCCTATTTAACAATATGTCACATATTTACAATACAGCCATGTGTTGCCTCCCTCCAAGCACTGAAACCCTGGTGTCTCACGACTTTTTCACATGTATATCGACTACACTGCATAAATTAATTATCAAATGTGTGATATGCAATGCACATCAATCTGGTAACATGCAGAACTAAAACTATTGATCCATAAGCCTAAACAGCCTTATCTGGACGACTATGAAAGGAATCAGTGCTCATCACAAAATTGCTCTGCTAACAATGACCATGTAACTGTGCTCAATAAGGATACTTGTGATTTTACAGGGCTAGGCTTGTAAACGACCTAGGGCCATTAGCCTAGTAATCTCCGATGAAGCTGTAAACCTATGCAGGTCTCCCAACATCTACTCTCCAATGTGCCCGGCTGATGTCATCCACTATAATTTGACCTGTAGTCTTGTAAAACTCAGGTAGTGTTTCTGTTCTCAGTACAGTCAACTGTGTGTGTGTGTGTGTGTGTGTGTGTGTGTGTGTGTGTGTGTGTGTGTGTGTGTCTAGCCAGAAGAGCAGAAGTGTGTATCCTATAGCTACTGCTTCAGTCCCGTGGAATGACAGTATTGTGATACTTGCACATGCCTACACATCCATTTCATGCAGGCCTCCTAATATCATCTCTCCAACATGCCCTACTGATGTCATCCACTATAAGTTGTCCTGCAGTCTTGTAAAAGTCAGACGTGCTGTGGTGCTTGCGTAAAGTACTGAGTTCTGTAGTCTGTGTACTTAGGTAGGGGTTCTGTTCTCACTGCAGTCAACTGGGGTGGATGTGTGTGCACATGCTTGACATTACAGAGAGCCTTTTACATCAGCATGTGGGACACTGTTATTGCCATATTTTCTCCACCAGACACTGCTGATGTCATCAGCTATATGTGATTTATGGATGCGCACTACTCCCACTGGGACCGGGTCAGAGACTGGCCTGGAGGCCAGACAGAAGTCACCTCATCGTATACGATACAGATTACAGTGACATGGCTTTCAGTCTATCCACATACATCATGGCATGATTTGTAGGCAATGTGTTTTTTTAGTGAGTAACCCTTGTGGTCTGCCCAACTTCTGAATGTGTCATGCAGAAGAAAGCATTATACTGTATATTAGTGTTCTGTTGAGTTTCGAGTACAGTGCTGTAATGTACTCCTGAGATTGGAATACAATAGCGTGATTATGATGTGCATAACATAGGCTTTCAATACCATTGTGGACACTTGTTGGTCATAGTCCAGATTCCCATCTACATGTGTTCCCAGTGCTTGCATCACTGGGTTTCAGCATAGCAGGACTATTGTCAATGATGTAATTAGCAGGGAATTCCACTTTGTAGAAAGCCAAAGTAAAGACATTTTTGTATTTATTTGTAGACCATATGGCTTTGTCATCAATCATTTGTCTTGGTTAATCCATCCTGTACTATATTGTCGTCATAGGTAGACTCAATTATTGCACCCAGTATGCAAGAATCAGAAAATATGGTAAGCCAACAGCTGTTTACTGTAGTCTGAACTGTCAAGAAATAGAGTCCAAACAGTAAAGGGCCAAGCAGAGATCCATGGGGTACACCAGTGGTGACAGCTCTACTGGTACAGGTTGATTCACCAACTTTCACAGTATGTGTTCTCTCAGTGAGTCAGTTGGTTACCCATCTAGTGACATAAAGTTTAATCTCCAGCTGGGAGAATTTCTCAGTGATACTTGTGTGGGGGATTGTGTTCAAACCCTTGGCCTGTTGAGGCTAGCCAGTATGCACTGACTCACCTTCATCCAGACCTATCACAAAGAATCAATGGGCTATGACAGCATTACAGTTTTCATATCACATGATTCATCACATACCTTCCTGACATGGTTGAATACACACTTCTGCACACCCTCCACACATACTGTGTTCCTGTAGAAGGGTGTAAATCAACATGCATCTCTGAGTTGGGGGGGGGGTACCCTATGCATGCATGTATAGACACATCCTAACTCTCCTCATCTGTGAGGCAGACCAACATGTCATCGTGGACCTTTTATAAATATACACTATTGATATCCCAGCTATGTGCAACAGACCTGTGTGAGTTGTTAATGCTACATTATGTCTGTTGCATCTATTAAATGTCCTCAAAGAGGTCATCGAGGGAGTGCATGATGATAACATTATCATCCTTTTGAACATGACAAGCCCAAGGCATTTGACACAAATACACATTGATGTATTCACTCAGCGCTGTCAGATGTGTTCGTATACACCTGTATCACCAATGGGTTGACCACTGTATCACATACTTGGTATCTAAATATGTTGACATGTGTGAAGCGACCTATATCTCAGGCCCTTTCATCAGGTCTGTCTCCTAGGCCCTTTTCTGTCCATTATTTAAGTGACTGGCATCACAGATGACATACACATTCTTTGTCCAAACAGCTGTCTGATGGACTACAGATTGTGGGCAATCATTTACTCTAGCTGTGATATTACTATAATACAGACAGTACCAACACATGCCAAAGATTGAAGCTACAGCCATGACAACACCTGCAATGACACAAAAATATGAGGGGATTTATTACATCAGGAAAACGAGCACACAACCCAGGTATAATGTAGAGATCACACCCTATAATCAGACCAGTAGGTATGTGACCTGTGTCCTGGGGTAGATGATAAGTGGAACATCAACAAGTATGTGGCCACAGTGCTGATTGCTCCCGTGTATATAACACAACTACTGAGTATGTGAAGGTTATCCACTTCAGAGGCCATAATACCTCCATAGTTCACAGCCTTCATCCTACAATAGAGTACAATGCACCCTTCTTCATGTACTTCCCTGTACATCTTCCAGTGACATGCAACTGAAGTGTACCATCTTTTTCAGAGTGAGGCGTCATACATCTTCTTGGCCATACCTAGGTATTCTTTTTGTGGCATAAGCATAACTGTCTGATGGTGCAGAACACCCATCAAGTTGTTATACTAGATGCATGTGTGTTACCTGTTCGTGTGATGCACACAGTACATACATAGCTGTTGGCCAACATTAATGGCATGGGTAACAGTGTGTATTGTACCATGTATATATGCTATGCACGCCAGTCAAGACTAGTCTGTATTGATCATTAATGTCACATACAGGTATAGCAGTGTCCCTCCTAACACCTCTGGCAGATGTGTCAGGAGCGTGTGTGTGATTACCCTCATAGAGTGTAGCATGTCATAGTTGCTGTACAAGTGTGTTTGTGCAGAGCCATTTCTGATCACTCAAAATCACATATGTTATGTCACAGACATGGGATTACTGGTGGTATTATTTTGATATTGTCCATGATTGTACTTACTTCTTTTAAAGTTCTCCATGAGCCTTTACCTGTGTTCCACTCACTGGAAGCCCCTGCTGAGATTTCACTCATATTCAGGCAAGTCCGTTTGCACAGATTCACAATATGCACCCTACCCCAGTTGTATGCAACATCCCTGATGGAAGTCCTCTGCATTGTTCATGT
The DNA here is from genome assembly GCF_019279795.1 of Protopterus annectens. Taxonomy (NCBI): domain Eukaryota; kingdom Metazoa; phylum Chordata; order Ceratodontiformes; family Protopteridae; genus Protopterus; species Protopterus annectens. The sequence continues at coordinate 1,731,858,384 of NC_056725.1, forward strand.
AAGGATGCTTATCTCACACAGACATCTTCCCCATTGCTATGTCACCTTGTGTGACAGTCACATAATACATATTTTCACTGTGCAGTCCGTACTGTACTATATTGATATGTTTTTGGTGTTGCTGCTTATAGCTCTCTTCCATCGACATGCCCTTGTCTGCTTTAATTAGGTTGTTTGCCTGTCCTCTTTCCCTGTGTTTATTCCTACAATTCATCTGTGTGTCCCTATTTAATGCACACACTTCCCTTGAGTGTTTATTTTACATGCCAGTCCATGAACCCTTGCAGATCATTTACACAACTTCTGTACAGAATGCCAGGAATGTGATTTCACAATACTCCAACTGTATACCCTGTCCTGTACTGTGTTTGGACCACACACGTAAGTATCATACCTCTCAACTATCCAGATTTGCACAGAATGTCCAGATTTTTGCCTTGTATTATCTTTTGAGGTGTTCTTTATCAAATTTGTGTTTTTCTGTCATATCACTGGGATGAAGTCAGGACTGATGTGACTCAGTAATTGCATATATTTGAGTTTCAGAGTTCAAATCCTTCAGAAAATGTATCTTCACACAACCCCCTTGTTGTTGTAGCACATTTCTAAAGAGCAAATATGTCAAATCTGTCCCTATTTCTAGGTCATTATCCCCCATGATGTTGGCCTTTGTCCAAATATCTTGCCCTAAGAGATTCAGAGCTATGAAAATTATTATCTGTTAGGACCTGGTGATCACTGTGGCATTCCCAGTGAAACCACAGACCCCAGTGCTCTGACTTAAACAGGATTGCTATGCATGTTCACTTACATGGTTTCTTGGCTGGTAATACTTGCCAGCCATGAAACCTCAGTTATTTATGTTTAAACGAGGCACGTGGCATGAATATGCAATGAGCGGTACTGCTCACCACTCACACATGTGCACTCCATGTAGGCTTTGCGTGAAGCCTACATAGAGTTTACTTAATCCCAGGGCTTGTCTTCCAGTCACATGATGGGAGAGAAGGATCATAATTAGATGGCACTGTGAGTGTAATAATGAGATGAAACATAGGACCTGGACCTATAAGCAGCTGATGAGGTGATAGCCACATTAAATTTTTATGAATGGCATCCCTTCAACCCAGCCACATTGTGCATCAAATTACCACCTGTATTGTGAGGGACAGATGAGCGCACATAAATACATGACTGTTGTATATTACCTGGACTTTATTGTAACTGCTGCACATTGCATGTGTCTGCGTCAGTAAATGTAATATCACAGATGGAGTCCTAGCCTGCAGCACAGACAACAGCATGGCATTCACCAGCATATATAGATGTGTATGTCATGTATATTACTATTCAGACTATCTCAGTCCCCATGTAAACACATTATCCATTCACATGCTGGAAAAACGGGTCATATGTGATATTGGATGGTACTGCTATGGCTGTATTCTGTAATATTCAGGTGGCTGCGGTCAGTGACATGCTGCAAGGCCTTGCTGATATCTCTGTGTAGAGATCTCAGTAGTACTGTGGTGTGTGATTTACCGTACCACCCGTGATCTCCTGCTGGCTTGTAATGCTTGATAAACTGGACTTTTGCTCAGTGCTCTGTATCATTACCAGCAATAGCATGATATGCATCATTCAACTGGAGCAAGATTTTGATTCTGAATAGTGTCTTTCCAACCGCCAGGCAAGATGGTCTTGGTGCTGCCTATGGTATGCAGCACAGAGGCTGCTTCTGAATTTAGCTACCCATCTCATCTGGGGTTTTTTGTTTGTTTTTTTTAAAGGTTTTTGGTTCAGTTTAAACCAACTTTCTGCCAGTTTTTTTTCTTCATAGTTTTTAGTTATTTCCTCCTTGATCCAGCCACAAGAGCAGACTATGTATGAAGAAGTCATGTATTGACTAGCATTTTCACCAGTTTTCCTGTCTCCGGCTTTTTCTGTACATATCACTCTGAGTTTTATGAAATCTGACATTATTGAATGACATTGTCTGTGACATCATATAGGCTAGCAAGGGTGGTTGTAGCTCATACTTAGGTATGTCAGTAATTCTTACTACAGGGCTAATACAAAGGTTTAAACGTGAGTCAGTATTGTACATGTATGATCAGTCACTGAAGACCACCTAATACATCAGGTGGAAAATGTGCCTTAGAGGTGCAGTTCTGGTCTGAACAGAATCACTAATAATCTACTTTTACATGCTTACTGCTCAAATGTAATATAATGCTGTGTTAGACATAGTAACTAGTAAAAAAAAAAAAAAAAAAAAAAAAAAAAGCATATCACTGTAAAAAAAAAATAAATAAATAAATAAATAAAAATAGATATTATCCTAGTAAATATTCTCACAGAGTGCTTTCTCCCTCTCCATAAAATTATATCTGTGAGATGAAATTCTTGACTTTGTAATGAAATCATGCAGCAAGATAGCCCACTCCACAATCACACCATTTAATAATAAATAAGTAATAAATTGCAAGATAGTAATAACAACTTAAGACTGATGCAGTAATTTATAAAACATTAAAATCTTTTTCTTCTTTTCTTTTCTTCAGTTTCAAGTAAAAGTGGAATGTTCAGTGAATAAGGAATTAGACGTGTGACAAAAGGTAGCCATCAGACATGTTTAGACTTGCTAGAGACTAAATGAAATAAAGCACATACGTACCAAGATTGCCACTTCCTGGCTTAGTCCCTTTTCTCCAAGGTGATTTCACAGTTGGTATATATAAGTTCAGGGCCGGGGACTTGTCCCCCTGCATAAAAGAAGTTTAAAGAAGAAGAGTGATGTTGAAGATCTGCTTTTCTCTTGGATTTTCAGTTTTTTTTTTTTGTTCTTGTCTGTCAGCCCTTGGCGGTATGAATGCTGACACCTTTCAACAGGGAGCTGTAACAAAATGACATTTGGTCTGTGAAAAAAATGAACTATAATAATAACTGAAGGGTCTTTTCTGAAGTAGTCAAAAGGTGTGTAATGAAAACTACATGTTTCTTTTGAGTAATAAAATGGCAGATCTGTTTTTTTAGTGTGTCCTTTTAGTACAATTAAGAGCAAACTATGTATTTTGACAGTAATAATGAAAAGTGAAGATAACTTTCTTAGGTTCCCTTTCTTGTCTTTTCTTTTATTGTGTGCTTTTAAATAACTTTATTTAAATTGTCTGTCTTACTTCATTTTGTTTTTAAATAAAACAGTATTGTCCTTTTGGTAATTGCTTTGGGATCTGTAACATGTGACTGACCTAGCAACAATTTGGGAAATAGGACCTTAGTTTTGCATGTTAAAGGCGGTACATGTGGAGTCTCTGTCACATGATGGCTGGCACAGGAGGAGTCTTTCACATGAAGGATTGCATAGGAGGAGTCTCTGTCACATGAAGGATGGCACATGAGTCTGTCCTGTCATGTGAAGGATGGCAGAGGAGGAGTCTCTCTCATGGAGGATGGCAGAGGAGGAGTCTGTAATGGAGGATGGCACATGAGGAGTCTCTGTCTCATGTGAAGGATGGCACTGGAGTTTCACATGAGGAATGGCACACATGAGGTTTCATTCACGTGAAGGGCAGTGCATGCCCTTCATTCACATGAAGGACTGTGCAGATGGTGCACAGAGAGTTTCGCTCTTGTGAAGGGCAACTCACAAGGAGTGCAACCTTTCAGATGTGCTGCAGTGTGGCAAGATGGAATGTAAAGGAACTTCTCTAATGGGTCAAGTGATTTCTGTAATGAGAATAGAGAAGTAGAAAAGTGTGTTTGTATTTTTAAACAGTAATATATACTTTCAGGGTCTAATTATGACTGGCATGTGTAATGACTCCAAGCAACCAAGGAGATGTAAGAATCTGCAAAACGCACCGCCATGTGTGCTGCCAAGGACCAGTAGTGAAGAAGCTGATATTCATAACTAAGTAAAATAATTATATTTATTTAAAACGTGGTTTAAACTGAGCACATACTAAATTTGTGTTGTATGCAGAGATAAAAAGCATAACAGGAGGTGACTTTTTGTCATCAAATGTGCCACTTTTCAACCCGAATAAACAGCAATAAAAGCAACGTATTTTAGCCCTCTTAGTGGAGAGTTGGTGAGACCCTATCTGGGGTACTGTGTACAATTCTGGAGACCTCATCTTTGTAATCTGAGAAACAGGATTGATGCTGGTCATTAGAAGGCAGCACAATGAGCATGGCTGCATGTGGTCAGTGACAGAAATCCTACAAGAAGAGGCTGAAATAGGCTGAATGTATGCTGCCTGATAAAACCGTTGACCTGAATGGAAGCAAGGAAATTCAAGTTTGTTATATTAGAAAAGTGACTGCATGAAAACAACGACGTAGTCTGCCTGTGTGTGGTACACGGCTCAGAGAAAATGTCACATTCCCCCCGTCACATGAGGCAAATGCTTATTAGAATAGTCTTTCTAAGCATGGTGGTGGGGTCTGAAATGATGTGGAGTGTGGGAATTCAAAAATGCATGCAACAGTTGTAAAGTCTGTTGTCATGCAGGGTGAAGGAGAAGGAGCTGCTACTGTTTAGTTACACTATATCTGTACCTTATGTATTCAAAAGGAAGTTTATCTGCAACAGGAAGTCTTTGCTGTTCAGTTTGCTTCTGTGTGTGGTCATTTCTAGACATCTGCTCAAGGTTTGATGCAAGCAACATAGCTTCTGTAGGAGATGGGATGATCCATGTGTGTCATTACAGCTAGGTACATTTCAGGCATTGTTCAATTTCTCACATCATCTCAGTTTGTTTTTATCCAGAAAACAAGCTGTGTAATTATTTTATATTTTGATTTTTCCCTATCTGTTTATCGTTCCTTGTAAACCATTTGTACGGTAATAATATTTACTTGTCCCAGTGCTGCCAAGTCGTAAAACAACTGTCTCACCTTTTATTAATGGTATCTTACATGGAAAAAAGGTAGTAAGTGAGAGATTGGATCCTGCTTGAACTTGTGTACATGACTGATTTTCATGTCAGTGCCAAATGTATTTCTTTACAGACATGTCCGTGAGTCTTGTTAATTTAAAATGATTACACACATGCAAGGACTTGTAACACTTAATATGTACTGTAATAAATAGCCTGAAGCAGAGGCCTACACTTTCTCTTGTTAATGATCACTTTTCAGGCAAGAGTGACAGAGAATGCATTCTGTTTTAGAAGAATAAAGAAATGTTTATGCAGAGGATGTGAAATGAGATCTAGCAATTATTTATGGAAATATTGTAGTAGACTGACATTAGATCATTAAAAGTAAAACAATGTGGTGTGTTTCACAAGTCTACATTATCATTTATTATATATTGAGTAGGGGAGGGCAGTGAACAGCTCAGGTTACTTTGTTTTGCAGGAGTCCCTTATTTTTCTGTGGATTTGAATACAGTGAGGCTGCTGGTACAGCCAAGCAGTGAGGAGATTCAGTTGATTTAAGACAAACTTGGACATGTTGAAAACAGTGTTGTTGTCCTGCAGACATACCGGGTGAGACTTTTGTTACAGTACAGTGCTTTTTGATTGACTAGACATGCACAGAACATACACCAAGTTTACAAGGGTTACCAGGTAACTTCACGCCATTGGGCAATATCCTGTATGTATTGGCTGCAGAGTCTACAGCTTTAATATTTCTGCTGCTTAGGGGTACCGGGGCAGTGAAGAGAGCAAGGGGTGCTGAAAGGCATGTCCTGAAGATCTTTGCTGCACACTAAAGATGTGAATGTGAGGCTTCTTTTGCAAACTATAAATTATATGAGAGTAATTCTGGATTTTACAGAGGGTAGTAAAGCCATATGGATATGGGAGTAGAAGATGCTAGAAAAGCTGATCCTAAAACTGGTGTTAAAGACAGAGCAGAATAATGTTCTCAAACTGAAGGGATAGATATATGTTGGAGCACAAGGCAGGGTGTTTGGCTTAGATTGGTATTTGGCAAAATATTATTTAAAATGTTATGCCAAATTAGCAGAAGTAAAATTAATTGTAATCAGGACTCTGTTTGCTAGTTCCTTCTGTATTGTTTGTATGTTCTTTATACTGTTTAATCTAGTATATTAGAAGTCAGAAAGGATTCTGGTCTATATTTTATTGTTTTCCATGGAAGTGGAAACTTATCGCTCAGCTGGACACTGTGCCAGTTCAGTTTCATTGCCTGAGCAAGGAGGCCTGGTTTATCTTATGAAATGCAGCCTAGAAGTACCAGATATTTCTGCTTGAACTGCAAGTGGAATGAAGGGGTGGAACAGGAAAATATGTTTTTATATCACTATTGGATTTCAGTTCCATTTAGGTGCAGATGTTCTGGGGACAGGGCAGAGGAATGACTTTTTATGATAACACATCTGTAAAAAATCATCTTTGAGAAACTTGATATCTTATTATATTGCATATTTCTGCATAGTATGTGCCTCGTTTCTGTATTTGTTTGCTTTTTTAAAGACTTGTAAAGCTTCCCCATTTAGTACATATATGTAATGTTTCTGAGATGTTTGATTAGCTGTATTTTATACTGAAATATTTCCAGCAGTACTGCAAATCCAAAATGTGTGACGGTCTGTTATCCCCATATCAGCATGAGCAAATAAATGTACTGTATAAATGTGCTTTGCATAATATCTGCTTGGATTTACAGTTACCAGGTTATTTGCAGTAGTTGGTGTTGTACTTACATTTCCCACATTGCCAGACTCTTGAAATGTACAAAATGCTAGCCTGTCAACTTATCTGATGTTCACAGGCCATTGAGTAGAAGCTCAGATCATCCATCCCTATCCCCAACTCTTACGAAGAAAATCTTGCTCTATTTTCAGCCATGGCTTTATGATAACATTTTCAGGAAAAAAGTACCCACTGACAACCATAAAACAAAACAGAAGCAGGATAAAAACGAAGTATACTGTTTTCTGATGATGAAGCTTTAAGACCTCATGCTGTTGCGGTCATATTTTATTGCTGTAAGACCACTTTTATATAAGTGTATTACGAAACATGCTGCTTATTTAACAAAGAGGTATTGCTAGCTCCTGTGCGTAGTCTCTCTCTATATACCTTAACTGGTTTGCTGATGTACATTAAAAGCATTTACAGGTGCCCCTCTGCTTTTATCCCGTGTTTTACTCATTCATTCATTTGTTTAGAACAAAAGGACAGAACACCACAAGGGCCCCTTTTCAGCCATAACCTACACAAGAGTTGCAATGAAAACACACAGTTAAGATCAGTAAAACAAACAAAAACAGAAAAATGAACTGGAAGACATCGATGAAGAATGCACGTTTGTAACTAAGCTAGAGAAGTGGAGTTGTAAAGCAGAACCGAAAGAAAGAAGCAGCAGCTAGGAGAATGATGTCAAGGAAAATAAGAGGGTGGCCATCTTTGGATGGAGGGAGTGATGAGAGGGGTGCAGTGACAAGTATATCTTGGAGGAAAGAGAGCAGCTAAAGGAGAATTTGCTACTAAACGAAGGAAACTTAAAGCTAACGTATACTTTATCTTCTACTTAACTTTTGTTAATTACATTTTTGTTAGAATATTGCTCAGGAGGGAGTAACTTGATTGGACTTCTTACTCCAACAGAAAAGATCCTTATCAGCATCTATAGAGGTATTTTAACCTGTCATATGACAGGCCAGACATAGATCACTCACTCTTTTGGTCAGTAAGCTGTCTCACTTCCTTTCAGCACCAGCTAGAGCAACCATAAGTAAGGCATCCTACTCACCCAATTGGAACACGGATTTCTTTTATTTCCATGTACTTCGTAAAAAAACTGCTAGCCTGCAAATCATCTAAAATAAAGTATAATGTCTGATTACAAACTGTCCCATTATCAATATCACTGCTTGTCTCTAAAAAAGATTAAGTGGTTCCCAGTTAAACACAAGGATGACCTCCTTCTAAGCTCACTTATATTTAAACTCGTCCATTAGGACAGTCCTTCTCCAGTCATCGCAAAACTACTTCCAACATACTACACCATATAATCTACAAAACCAAGCCAAGTTGGGCCCAACCCTCTATACCCATAAGACAAAACTTTACTGCACAGATCACAGCTAATTTGTTCTCACTGCAAAATTATGGCAAATATTCTCCCCAGACATTACATAATTCTTTTAAGTACAACACATTTAGGGCCCCTTATTTAAAGAGTTCTTACTTAAACAATGCAAATGCAACGGCATTGGTCACATCACGAGTCTTTGATCCTACTGTCTCGTCCATCGATTTAATATTAGCCCTAATTAACCCACCTTATACTCAGGTAATGCATCACAGTGTAGCCTAAGCATCTCTTCTCTGCAACTCACTCTAACCAAAGGGGGACTTTGGGGCTGTAACAATCTGTATACAAGTTCCCTTCAAGTGGCTGAACCATCAAGAGTTTTGAGGACTTGAAGTATCAGTTGCAGAGTTTGAAAATGCAGTTTTCAAATGTTGCCAGTTTTTAGATGTGCAAGATCATGGTAGAGTAGGACTCAGGGGAATTTGCACTTTCCCCACTGTAATGAGGTCTCAGAGTTGATATATTTTAGTAGTAGTGGTGGGTTCAGTGGGGGACTTGCCCGTCTACAAAAAAAAAGTTTGTTTTTTTTTTTTCGAATCTTTGTGATTCTACATCGTGTGCTTTTGAATCTTTTTGGTTGTACTTCTTGAGTATATTAGAAAACAAAAACAACACCCTACATTGCTTTGAACTTATTCATAATGATTCCTCCTGCTATGACCCAGTAGCCATTGCTAATATCTTTGCAAACAATTTTGTGCCAATTTCACCCCTGACACTTCTGTTCAAAGCCCCAAAACATTTGAATCCTTAGCTCCCCCAGTTATTTCTCATTTGCTGAAAATGCTAACCAAGCCCAAAAAAATTTCTTTCTGTGACCTGACCGTATACTTATTTGATCATGTTAAACATGCCCTTGTCGACACATTCCTTCAGCTGTTTAGCCTACATTTAATTCTTGCTTTTGCCCTGATGAGTGGTGCACTGCAGTGGTAATGTCCATCCATAACAGTGGCCTCACAGACCTATTAGCCTTACTAGAGATATCTGCAAAACTGTGGAATTTATTCTCACTTCATAAACTACCATATGAATAATCTTATTAAACTTTGGCCCCGGGAGTTTGGTTTTTGAAGGGGTTCTCCTGTCTGTATAATCTGTCAAATTCCATTAAAAGGTTTTTGGAGGGTGTAGATATGGCCATGCAGTGCACGCAGTGAATTTTGACCTGGCCAAGGCCTTTGCCACCATTCCTCATGCTAACATCATACAAAAGCTAAACCCATTGACCCATATGTGGCAAAATGGATAACAGACTCGTTAAAGACAAAGCCCATGCAGTGCAACTTGCAGCTACCTCATCAGAAAATATGAATGTGTCCAACAGTATCCCTCAGGACTTGGTGCTTGGATCTCCCCTTTTACTTACTAAAATCTCCAAGCAGAGAGCCAGGCCTTCTAGCTAACATCCCAAGCCCTCCAGAATGAACATTCCCTAGTAAAATCTTGTGCTAAAACTTGACATGATCTAAATGCTGAAACATATAGCATCACTTTTGGTAGACAACCGTTCCCCTTATCATACAATATAGAAAACACAACACTACAAAACAAAAATGGAGTCAGGATCCTAGGTACTTTGGTTGATAATTCCTCCCTTTTCAGCATCATATGACAACAGTTAGGAAATCCTTATATTTAGCCCAGCGAATTGCCAAAGGAATATTCATCACAATTTAAAGAGGTAATCACTCCCTCGTGTTCAGCATTGATCAGGCCAGTTATGGAGTGCAATGTCCGCTTTTGGGATGTATCTCACTAACCATGCCACACAATTAGAATAATCCCAAATGTTCCTAACCAAAAAGATCATTTACCTAAAGTCATTGAGCCTCAAACAGCGCCAGGGAAGCTTTGTCCCATTTTTCACTGTCTTACAGACTTTTGAGGGGAGATCTTACCATGCTTCCTTACCATGCTATTGAAGACCTGATTGTTCTGGACCTCCTCTGTCTCTGCAAGTTAAAATGCAGTGTTCATGTAAGAAATATTTAAAAATCATGTAATTAAGCTCATGTACAGATGTTTTACCCAATAATTATAAACATGTATCATGTGTACCTTAAATGTGGAGCTTTTCTCCCCAAGCCTCCGCTGAAAAGTGTTTTACCTAGTCAGATATTTCCCAGTCAGCAAAGACATACAGAATAAATAAATAATAAACAAGTAAATAAATACAGTCCAGTATCACCATCAATACTAGAGCCAAGAACATAAATCTTCAACAGATAAATAAGACAGATTGGAAGGGCACATTTATATCCCAGCACCATCAAATGTCTGCAGTAAACTTCCACTACATGTTAAGCTGTGCGACTCGCTACCCTCCTTTGAGGATAAACCAGATACCTGGATTGGTATCCACTAGTTTACTTTATGATTGACTAGTATGGCCCTCTTGGAGACTGGAGGTGCAACCTTTGGGACTTGGTAGGCTTGGAATATCTATGGTTAAAAATGATTTATACAGTCCAACTGGGTTTCTATCAGTTCGTCGAAACTTCAGCAATTCGAACACCATATGTTCGAACTGTGAAGTTCGAAAACTGATTATTGTGAAGCCATGGAACACCGAATCCTTTCCCGTGGAAAGAATTTGGTGGGCCGTTTCTCTGGCTTCGCTATTTTCAGGACTGTGGTGGAAAGTTACGGATCGGGTTCAGGCAAGTGTGTGATTGTGCAGATGTTAGGGCACGAGTTAGGTGAGTTAGGGTTACGGTGCAGGTGAGGTGGGTGTGCATTAGTGACAGACTTTAGGGTTAGGACACGGGTCAGGTGAGTGTGTGATAGTGACAGACCTTAGGGTTAGGGTTTGGGTTAAGGTAAGTGGATAGATAGTAGTGTATGTACAGTTTAGTGTAGGGTTAGATGTAGGATTTTAAGTGTATGTGTGTGGATTGCTGTTTTTTTGGTGTGCTTGTGTTATGTGTGTGTTTCTTGGAACAGCGATTTTTTTCCCTGGGACAGAAATCGCTGTTCTAAACCTTCGATGGTTTTGCACTTTGAGGTTAGAAGTTCGAACATATGGTGTTCAAACTTCTGCCATTTCGTCGAAGTGATATAGACCCGTCCAACTAGGGATGGATGGCATGTATTGCAGGGTTTAAGTAATAATGAGGATGTAGTGATTAAACCTTCAGACAAGGAAAATAGGATTATGTTCGGCTTACCGATACCTGCTTATTGTGTGTTTGAGACATGGGTGCCAGGAAATTCACTTTGAGATCGAAGCTCAAGATGAATTTCTTGACATCCATGTCAAGAACACACAATACAGGGTTATGATCAGTGAGACGACCATCATTCTTTGTAGTGCATGGAGCTTTATCTGCTCCATGAACTATTAGTTACAGGGGAAAACAATCGCCAAGTGTTTTGTTGGCTTTCAAATCTGTAAAACATGTAGTGGACAATGTCAGAAAGACAGTGTAATGCTGTCCATCACATACACATTTACCTTTAATGCCTCTGTACTGTCTAGATTTTTGTAGAACATACGGAGTATTGCTTCATATTTTTGGTCTGTTCTCAGAAAACCTGTGGTTTTCAGACCAACCACCAAGGATTGAAGTCATTAAATAATAGCATACATTTGAGTTTGAGTTTGTATGATTCCCATTATGCAGGTGAATGCATATCCCGTTACTGTAGCAACTTTCTATTTTTTTTTTTTTTTTTTAATGCAAGAAGTTGGCAGGGTACAGATAGCAGTCCGAAACAAATATTCTGCTCTGCTGCTATCGTTTGCTGGTCAATACAGGCAGATTTTACTGCTGACTGGTAGACCTGACCTTAACAAGCGAAGCATGGGGGTGCTTAAAATTAAGATCGGGTCATGCGCCATTCTGGCACTTTATGCTCCGATATTTGGAAAAAGACAAACTATATCAACATGCTCCATGCAATACAATATGATAATGAAAATTAAGCCAGATATACAAGTGATTCTGGAACATTTAAATGATGGCATGACGGATGAAGGTGTTGTATATAATGGTAGGGGTACAGATTGGAAAAATATTAAGAAATTTAAAAGGGGTTAGATTTGGTTATTTTCACATAGTGATGTAGGAAAAAAAGTTACTTCTGAAGGCAGCAAAGTTGGCTATTATTTTATTGTTTGCCCAAAATGTATAACAGTATTTATACCATGCCCTGGGGATGCCCTTAGTGGCTTCTTGGGGAATTTTTTGTAAAATTTGGAATTATTGCTAAAATAGCTAAGTTCATAGTTGGTCTCACATTTCCTAATGGTAAGTTTGAGAAACTGACTTGACAGTTTTAGATCCCTTTTATAATGATGAGATGGACATCTTTTTGTGTTGGTCAGGAGCCTTTTCTTTTTATTAGTGTTTGTTGAAACAGTAATTCCATCATCTGGGTTTAGTTTTAAACTTGCCATTATGCATACATTCACACTGGATTGGTAGAAATGCTCAGTGCAGCTATCCAAGAAGGAAATCAACTCGGAGCACGAAAAAGCAGCCTCACTTACAAGATTTGCTACCAGGCTATGTCATTTGTGATCGTCAGCAAGATTAGTAAATAGTAAATAATTAATTTTGGAGTAATTCCTGAATGTAGAGGAGGTTTTAAGTTTTCACAAAGAAGATCATAGTGAGAAAGTCAAATTAACTAGGGAGGGGGTTAACAAGTGGGATGGTACATTTGGAGGCATTTTTGTCTTAATTGTTAGTGGTTTATGAATTGTTACTTATAATTAGTTGAACATATAACTGGGTTTGTGGGTGTTTGTATGATTTAAATGCTCATGGTCATTTTCTGTCAATGTTGTTATATTTACTTGTATTAGCTGTTGATATTCTTAGACGCATTAGCTGTACATGCAGCCGCCATGGTGATACAAGATTGAATTACAAAGTATAATGACTGTGTGTGGTTAAAAAAAGAAAAAAGGGGAGCAAGGTTTGCATTTGGTATGGGGAAGGTGAAAACCTGGCAGAAAGACCTGCTGTGTAAGGGATACGTGCCATCTTTCCCTGACACCTGATTAAGACATTGTGGGGACGGTAAGCAGGCCTACTAGAACTAACACACTTGATCTATATAAAAAATACAAAAAAAAAAAAAAATTGCAGTTTACCCGATTTTCTGAGGAACAACCTGATACAAGAAAGATAAAGTCATAGCAGTATGGCAGTCACTGCCTGTACATCTTTTTTTATTCCTCATGTTAGTGGTGCTTGTGACCTCCCCCCGTCATTTCAGGGTGATGTAGTTATGCAGCCTCTTTTAACAAATCCTTGTCAGTGTAACGTGATCCAAAAGCCTAGCGTATTGAAGTGGAAGAGAAAAGTAAGTCAGAATGTTTTGTAGAAAACGAGGTGTGCTGTTACCGAATAGAGCAGTTCATGAAGTTGCTGCCTTCCCTATGACTGCACAACTATGGAGTTTGTGTGTGTATGTATATATGTGATAGATATATATCTATATATATATATATATATATATATATATATATATATATATATATAGTGTCTGTGTGTGTGTGTGTGTATATATATATATATATATATATATATACACACACACACACACACAAATGCATATATAAATAAGCAGTTAATGTGAGTGATGTGCATAGTAGGTCTTATTGTAAAGTTTTCTGGTATTTTTAGCAGTTTTCGCAGGAACTGCTTTTTTATTGCAACTTTTATCCCATCAGACTCAGCACACGCGTTCACGCATGAACAAAGGTGTTTGCATGTTTCACTTCTCAACTGTCCAGAATTTTGCAGAATGTCTAGATTTTTGCCACATATTTTTGGTCTGTTGTTCATAAAATCTGAGGTTTTCTGGCGAATCAGTGAGGATTTAAGTCAGTAAATAATGACACATTTGCGTACAGATTTTTTTATCCTTCAGAAAGTGCCTGGTAATGCAAAACTTTTTATTGCCGCAACTTTCTAAGTGTATAGAATGGTGCTTAAAATCTGTTTCTGATTTTTGGGCCTTTTACCCCCTCCCAGATTATTTTTGGTTTTGTCCAGAATTCTTGCTCTAAGAAGTTGAGAGAGCATGCAGCTGTTATGTTCCTGTTCTTAGTTTAAATTAATTTTTGTATTCCGATAGGTATATTTTTGTAAGTGCAGTGCATAGCAAACCATTCAGAAGTAACAGATGTTTTATAATCACCTGCTCATATATGGTGTAATTGTTATTCCTTCTTTCATCAGATATGTTTCCCAGAAATAGAAGTTGCTTTTCTTATAACATATATGTAGTATTGTGGTTTGTGTCCATGTTTCGGGTAGCCTGAGATGACAGAACGTCAGTAGCCATTAGAAAATTGATAAATGTACAGTGTTTTTTTTTCTGTTTTAAAGATTAATGGATACATTAGAAGACCTTAAAAAGTTACAATATATTTCCCAGTGAATTGTGCAGCTCTGCTAGATTCTTTAAAGGTCTGGGCTTTTCTGTTTGCTTGGTACATTGTACTGCATCATCCTGACTTATTGAAAGCCTTGGTAACCTGCCTTACTATATTACAGCTCCTTCTTAGCTTGTACTTTTTTCTGCCTGATCAAACAGTGTATATTAAAAACATGGGGAATGGTTGGTTATGTGATCTCTGTTTCGTGATAGCTGTCAAGCTAGTGACTAGATGTCACTAAAAATTATGCTGCAATGCCTCCTAGTGTAAAGATCTGAAATGAAATGCAAAAGAAACTAAAAAGAAGTATAGAAAAAGCTCAAATTCATCTTAATCACCTAATGGAGGAAAACCACAACTGTCTTGCACATAACACAAACCCAGGAATGACAACTGTCTTGCACATAACACAAACCCAGGAATGAATGGAATAATTCACCCAGCAGTAGGAATTTAAGATGGTGTACTCTTATTTTCATCCATTTGCCACACTAATAGATGTACAATTCCTGCATTAGCATTGTGATTTGCATTATTGGTGGGACTGAAAGTGGAAGTGTGTTTCAGTATATACTGGTTTTAAGAGCACTCCATGTAAGTTTCATTGTCTGTGGTTGAGTGCATTCCCCTTTCAGTATTTTTATACTGGCCCAGTTACACACACACTGCATTTACCAGTCTACTCTGATTGTGCGTCACACAAGTAAACATTCCATACCCAGTAGTAGCTCATTCACAGTTGGAACTGAAGACCTGCAGCTCAAGTTGTTCATTCTGGTCTTGCACTTGTGTCCAAATAACTTGATTACACAGCTTATCTGTGAGTCGTGTGTTCCCAAATCTTGTCATGCTTCTGTTTAGATGAGGTAGCTGATAGTTGATGCAGTTATGGAACGCAGCTTTTCTCAGTCACATGGCTTGGATACCATAGCTTTCAGCTCAGATAGTAAACAGCAGCAGCAGAAATAACATCACTGAATCATGGTGGCAAGGGCTACGTGCAGATGCAATGTTTCATGCGCTTAGAGAGGTTACCAGTTTTGCACTGCAGCCACAGAGCAGCTGGACGTTTTATGTCTCTGAGAATATAGTGTGCCTAATGATAATTTTTCTTTGTCGCATGTGTGACTAATCAAATGCTGAAGCACACACACACACACACACACACACACACACTGCTTTTGCAAGTACATATAGAGCTAGAGACTTTGCAGTGTTCTACAGCTGTGTGTGCTGTTCATTTAAATAAATAATACAGTTATAACCCATGAGTGTTGAAACCCACAGATACATGTGAAATTCCTGCCTTCGTCCAAGTGACAGTTTAAAGACAGTTCACATAGAAAACTGTATTCAGCAGTTAAGGCCAGCATCTTGCTGGGATTTAAAACGGACTTTTACTGTAAGAGTAAAACGCATATATTATTATTATTTTTTTTTTGGATCTTGGTCACCTGTATTTTTTTCTTGGATTGTGATCACCTGTACATTTTGTATTCTGTCACTTAGTGGAGCTTCTTGGTATGACCCACACATTCCTGTAAGTAATGTATGGACATCTGTGTTAGCGTATTGTCAAAAATGTCATGAATGCACCAGTTTGGGCTCATTTAAAAGCATCACAGGTACGAAAGTTAACCTGCATTAAAATTCATTTCACTCTGTCAGAGATATGGTGATGAACCTGCATGAGGTTTTCCTTTCTGAAACCATCCGTCCCCAGTACAGTGCTGCATGAAATACAGTAGTATAAGACTGCTTTTCTAATGCCCCCTTACCTGGATGCAGTAGGGATAGCACTACAGTACTGTAATGCTTCTCCAGCCCCCCTCCCCCAGGTGCTTGGGGTACAGTATTGCAGTGCCCCCCCCCCCCCAAGGTGCATGAAGTGTTATAGCACTGCTGTTTCTCCCAACCCAGATGCGTGAAGTACGGTACTATACCACTGCTATTTTTATTCTGCCCCCCCCAATGCTTTAGTGCCACAGTGTAGCTACCCTAATGGTGTCGCCCTGCCAGTTGTTCCCTGCTTGATTTGCATACTCATGAGCCTTTTGATTGTAAACATTGTCAGGTTTATATCAGTAGTCTTTGATGCTTTGAAATTAATATATTTGATAACTTTGTGACATTTTTTTTCTTTCTGAGGATGCAGTCCTCAAGTTCACTACATGGCATTTGTCGAAGGTTACACAAGAAAGGCCATGTAACATCACTGACAACACAACTGCTTTTGTTTTTAGTCATTTTAATAATTGAATTTCTGGTTAGGTGCCTGTTCTCAGCACTGGCCTCAGGCCCACAGTTCCCTGTCTGTATCTTATAATGTGTCTGTCACCTCCATATTCCATATTATGAGTGCAGAATCACATGCTGGGTAGCATGAAATCAGCTATATTGGTGTAGCTGGATTAAGTGCGGTCTGTGATTCAAGTGAATTGAATTCAACATAGAAGCCAGGTTTTATGAGTACCTGGCCAGGAGGGTGTAAATGAGCTGCTGAAAACCCACTGTTCCATCCTGGAGACAGGTACTGGAGTTCCTATAGTATTCCTGAACCCTCAGTACTGGCTTGAAAGGCAGAAGAGCAAAATGGGACACACAAGCTATCATTAGCAGGATGTTGTTTGGGATCATCCTGCTTGTTGATATGCATGTGCAGACCTTACTGCTCCAGGGCATAAGCAAGAATATCATTGTGGGAGAGCAGTAGGTAGAAAAGTGTGTATACATACAGACACACACACGCACATGCACACACGCACACACAGACCCCCACCGTCACCACCAGAGGTACACTATGGGAATGTAGCTGGTTGTGATAGAGGGAATGGCTTTCGGAAGAAACTTGTGCTCCAGTTGATTTAGAAGAAAAGATAGGTAGTGTAGTGAGCTGGGTGTGATCCTTCAGCTGTCATACTGTGACTGGGGTAGTGGCTTATTGCTTGCTCCTCTCCTCAGGTCAAGCTTATGTTGTAAGATCCTGTCAAACACATGATGTGAGGTCATGTCATGCTGTTCTGCTTAGAATATCAGAATTATGCATCTCTCTTAGGGAATCCAACTGTAAGTGGCCTCTGTCTGGATAGCATTTTTCCACTGACTTCATAGTCAGGGTCCAGTGGTGCTGCACACATTACAAACTATGTACTTCATGAGTAGGAACTTGTGAGGCTCTGTAGTTTCATGACCCTAAATTTGAATGACCGAACAGCTGCACATTAACACCATTGGATTGGTGGTGTGTTGTCTGTTCTCATAAAAAGAGAGTCTGTACAGTGGACTGACAACATTTCATAAGGAAGCTGGATAAAATAGGTGGTCTGTAGGAATCTGTGGGGCTATCTGGTTTCAGGGCCCCTCTGTCGGTGATGCTACGGTGTTAACATCTTTTTATTGGTGGTGCATTATCTACTGTCCCCATTAACAAAAAAAAAGGTTTATACACTGCAGTGCACAATACGAGTACCTCTTTTGACATATTTAACAGTGCAGATTATCCAGAATGTCTTAAGCTGTGGACGCTGAGTATGAAGTCAGTGGAAAATGTTATCCAGACAGAGGTCACTTACAGTTGGCAACAGCATGATTTTAAAACATTTCTTCCCATGTGGACTATCAAAATGACAGAAAATTACACTAAATTTAAATTCATAAATCACAGAACAGAAGTGAAAAGCAGCACGTGACATAACTCTGGCAATGACTCATTTCTGGTAACAGTTGTTGCTAAATTCTTTGCATTCTCCCAAATGAGAAATATTTCAAATCCGTGTGTTCATTCTTACTTATTACCCCTTTTCCACAGAGAGCTGGAGTGTTTCTTGGCAAGCAGCAGGCTCAAGTCAGAAAGTTATTTCAGGATGGGATGCCAGTCCATCCCAAGACACATGCAGACACAGACAAGTATGTACATGCAACTCTGTCACACACTGAGTGACACTTTACAACCTCACCACTGCACTGGCTGCATGTCTTTGGGATGTGGGTGAGCTCTAGTAACCCAGTGAAAATCCCATGGACACACAAAATATGTAAATTCTGCACCGAAAGCAAACAGTCTTGCAGTAAGCTTCCAGAATGGGCAGTATTTTTAATAAAAGCGTTTAATGTCATGTAAATATTTGAGACCTATCTAGTTTTGATAAGTTTTTTTTTTTTTGCTCTCTGCCACAGCTGACATCTGTATCCTCTACTGCCAGCTTCTTATTTATCTTATCTTCTCAGTTCCCTGAACCATGTCCCCCTCCCACGTAACCTGTGCAGGGATAGTCTCCCTTCTATCAGAGCCTCTACACACATGAGGTGGATAATTCCTTCATTTGCTGATTTTAAGGGGATGTTGTCATGCAGCAAAAGTGGGATCGGGCCAGGAGAGGAGTGGTCATACTGTGGTTTGCAAGGTGGGGGTAGATTCTCCTTTAAGTCCTATCTCCCATTAATGTGCAGGACTAATGTCATCACATGAGCATGCAGTGGTGTTGCGAGGGTAATTTCTCACACTGTGTTGACATCCTGTCTGTGCCTGCTCCTCTACTACAGCAACAACTTTTTGAAAGTTAAGTAGTACATGTTTTTGTTATGCATCTTATTAATTTTGTAATTTCATGAATGCATTTTTTTTTAGTTTAGTTTTTGTGTATATTTTTTATCTAATCCACATTCATGACTTCAAAAGATAGTATCATAAACTTATTGGCAGTGCCCACAGCAGACATTTTTGGGTCCTTTGGGATGATGTGTTTATGACAGAGTTTGACTTTTACTTGAAGGTTAAACATGATGACATCATGGTCTGGGATGGCGCAGTGACACAGTGAGTAGAACAATCGCCTCACAACATGAGGGTTTTCAGTTTTCAACTGGGGTAGCTTCTGTGTGGAGTCTGCATGTTCTCCCTGTGTTTATGTGGATTTTCTCTCAGTACTTTGGTTCATGTCCACATTCCAAGGATGAAGTGGTAGGTGGATTGTCAAATATAAATTACATGTAGGTGTACGTTTGCACAGTGAGTGTGCAGTGTGGTAGAAAGGCCTATCAATTTACTTCTGTACCTTGCTTATCTAGAAAGCTCTGTAGATATTTGTGGGGGTGCTGGAGCAGTCAGATTTGGCTCAATGGCACTGGATGATGGATCATGACCTGTACTAACTGCAGAAGGTGAAACTCTGAGGAGGAAAGAGAAAGTCATTATAATGGCAAAAGATACTGCTGTCCCTAGATAGACTTTGTACCACCTGCCCCAAATTGTTTTGACTAATACAGTCAATTAATATTTGAGCTTATTTATTTGACATTTGTAATGTAACCCATCAGTGTGTGAGTGCTTAATTTCTCTAAAGATTAAATTTTTACTGATTTTTACATCCTGAATGCTAATGAAGAAACCCCCTTCTCTGTAAGGAACATAGCGTAAGGTATATTTCTTTAATGCTATATTTAGTTCCACGGATGTTAATTATTGCATGAGCAATTTCTAGCATTTAGTTGATTTATTGGCTTCTGGCATTCAAGTATTATCATGTTACTACCTCTCCCATTCAAACAGAAACAGTGGAAGGAGGGTACACCCTGGAATTTCTGATATGTATTTTTGACCTTTAAACCATGTCTTGGTTTTCTCTGTCCTGATTTGCAAGGTATTAATTTCAGTTATACAGTTACTGGTAAGTGTAGCAGCTCTATCCTCACAGCTTTGGTTCTTTGGTTTTCATTTTGGATAGTGTGTCTTCAGTCTGGAGCCCATTTATCCTGCTGTGACAGTTTTCACCAGTTGCTCTGTTTTCCTTCTTAATTGCCTTCCAGTAAAAAAATGCTACATTCTGTGACTGGCTCCATCCGCTGCCCTATGATGAGCATGCCCATTCACCCATGCTATCAGTCACCCAAGCCGCTAATCAAACATGGTCACCTCAAGTGTGGTTGGGGCCGGCAAATGTGACAACTTGTTTCACAGGATTCTAAACTTGTAGATTATACTTCCCATCTGAGTTAAACTCATCAGTCCATGCCTTCAGCAAGGAACTGGATGACTACACTGGTAACAATAACCTTCACCATGAGATGTCATGAGGCTCCTCAGTGGCCAGTAGGCCTCAAGCTTGTTCAGTAAACTTACAAAACTGTTTAATAAAATTATGGTTTTAGGGTACTGCATGAACCTTACAAGTTGCACATGTTACAGAAGACCATTGACGGTTGTCTGCTTCCCATACAGAATACAGGTTTTGTAAAATAAGTAAATAATAAAGCTTGTTCCCATTTTAAAAGACCACATCTGTTCTGGAGGACAGCTGTTTGTTATTACCTATTTAAACATTCCATTTAATAATATATTCTCTTTTCCTGGAGTTCACTGCCAATGTTATGCTGAACACACTTTGGGGATTCATCTCATGTCATGTCATGTGACAATATGCTTAAGTAAGTAATTAGATGCAGAGATGTAAAAATCACGTGCAACAACAGTGAAATGTGCATTTTGTTCTTTTGTTAATTACTTATTAACTTTAGCATTTTCCTGTTTTCCTGCCAGTTGTATGGCTATGGGTGGACAGTTATGATTTGTTTGTTGTCATAAACATTTTAGAATATCCCAGGAATGCATCTTGGCATATTAGTGTACAGGCCTGAATCCTTAGGTGATTCACTTCTTAGAATGCATCAAAGAACAGTGTGATTTGGGCGTGACTCACTGAAGTACTGACTTCTTTATTTCTGGTAATATACGTTATACTGAAAGCTAGCTCTGATTCTGAGCTGTAGGCAGTACTGATGTTGAAACGTATGTCTCTAAACACAGGGATATATCATGTCTGATAGTGCAGTACCCTAATCATGATACAGAGGAGATATCAGGCTAGCTGTCTGGCCCTAACCTTACACACCTAAAGGATAATGTCTGACATTGTATTTACTGAATTTGCCAAGATTAATGAATTTCAATGTCATCTGCAGCCACTGTTCTTGTTATGACAGTATTTACCTGATTACCAAAACTGTAAGACATTATCTATAATTAAATGCTAGTGCATATTTATTAAAATATTATCCATAAACAAATGGTAGTGCATATTTATTAAAATATTATCCATAAACAAATGGTAGTGCATATTTATTAAAATATTATCCATAAACAAATGCTAGTGCATATTTATTTAAATATTATCCATAAACAAATGGTAGTGCATATTTATTAAAAATATTATCCATAATCAGATGGTAGTGCATCTTTATTAAAAATATTATCTGTAATCAAATGGTAGTGCATATTTATTAAAATATTATCATAAAAAAAAAATAGTGCATATTTATTTAAATATTATCCATAATCAAATGGTAGTGCATATTTATTAAAAATATCTACAATCAAATGGTGGTACGTATTTATTAACCAGGTAAATTAACTTGCCTTTTTTGTTTCAGACCCAAGCCACAAGGGTCAAGTACAATACACATTTGAACAGTTTTTAGTGTTGTCAGTCAATCAACATGTTTCCTGTTGTAGGAGGAAGCGTGAATACCTTGAGGAAAATCCATGTACGCATGTAGCAATTTCCTTGTTTATACTCTTAAATTACTGTAGCATTGCATAACGTTTCTCAGTTTCTGTTGTTCCTCATATTGCTAATGGAGTACCTTTACATGCTTGTATTAGTTGTGCTCTCTGTACTTTTGTCTAGCTGTACCACTTAATCTTTTGTCCTCATTAATCTTTTAATTCTGTGCCACCTGTCCTTATCTTGTTGTCTTGAAGTACTTGGCTTGGGAAACTTTGTGTAACTATGTAATAGCTTTGCAATGAGGCGTCCCTGTTCTAATTCCATATGTCATATTTCTTTTGGCAAGCTATGTAAACATTGTATACAGCACCCAGTCACACATTTTCTGTGCAAACATGTGCTGTGCATGTGACTCAGGTCACAGATGCAGAGGGTTCTGTACCTCTTTAAATACTTGAACAAATACATAAATAAGTCGTCATGCTGTCTGTAGTAATTGGAGGAGCCATGACTGAGAAAGAAGAGGAGTCAGCACTGATTGAATTTGCCATGACATGGGGAGGTATTTCTCTTCTGTATTTTTAAACATTCGTAATTCTAAGATATGCTCAGTATGATGGGTAAATTTCAAACTTTTGTCTTTTAAAATCAGTATGTATTGAGCTAGTGCCATGAATTCCAAATCAGTGGATTTTCAATGTATTTTTCAAGTTATGCTTTGGGTAATGCATTAACTGTATACGTTTTCTTATCAAGTTTTTATACAACTGTCATGCCAATGGATTGCAAAGACAATAGCATCTTCTGCCACCATGATGGTACCTTGTGTAGTGATTTAAAAACACACTTGCAAGTGGCTTGTAGAGAGACTCTGCAGCAACTACTCTTCCAAAGATGCAATTGTAAAACTTCTCAGATCCATACACGTTGCAAACAATTCCTTTTTAGACTAGACATACTGCATCTATACATCAGTTATTGTTATGCAGCTAAGGCAACAGGTTACCCCACCTGCAAGAGCACTGAAACTAGCTCTTGTACTATACTGATTGTCATCAGCCACAGCAGCACCACCACTGACTTAGTGCCATCATAGTACCATAATGTCAGAGACCGTTTGCTAATATCTTGAGTAGTAGGAAACTTTTTGTGAGTGGTCTTGGTGCCACATACTCTCTTTTTTAGTTGTTTTCTTCAGTGACATGGATACTTCAGACAAATGCCAAAGTAATTTGGATAGATATTGCACCATATGCACAATTTGGAATAATGAATGTTTATTCTAAGGATGATCTATCTCAACTGTTGCATTCACTTTTTATGGCTCAGTTTGAACACCTTGGTTAATTTAACACATGCTGTCTACTTGATATTGGCTCACACAATTAACATTTACATATGTTAGTTTTAAATTGTTGAGTTGTAGCCTGTCAGTTAATCATTTTAGTCACATGCTATGCTGTCCTTTGCATTCACTCTATATTAGAATGTCATCTACAGTAGCACCATTCAAGCTTGCAATGATCTGTGCTGTGGCTCATAGAAAAACCTCTGATACTGAAGAAATTCCAAGTGGCATACGCAAAATTCAGTAACTATCCAGTGAAGTATTGCAGATATGCAGTTTCAAATGATCTCGTCCAGTTTCATCTGCTGTAAACCCTGGTTGGCATGCATCACGAAACATCACCGAGACCCCTTGCTTCGTCTATTTTACAAGATAGTGCTCTCCGGGAATAGCTGCACTCAAGTCCTTTGAGACAATGCATATCAAAATTTTGTCAGGTTTAACTACAGTCCCTTCACTGTTAACCTATGGGGTAGGTCTGGTCTGTTTGGCAATGACACCCAAATACACAGTCCCCTTTAATTCCTTTATAGCTATTTGCCTTAATACCACAGGCCCTGGAAT
Source organism: Protopterus annectens (assembly GCF_019279795.1). Lineage (NCBI taxonomy): Eukaryota > Metazoa > Chordata > Ceratodontiformes > Protopteridae > Protopterus > Protopterus annectens. The sequence goes on from NC_056725.1 coordinate 1,731,882,274, forward strand.
TATTTGATACTGTATTAAAAGGCATACACCCAAAGCGCTAGCAGCTTTACATACACACATTATTTTCTTAGCCTTACCCCTTCACCAGCATACCGATTTATCCTTTATATCCTGTGTAAGTCATGAGGTTTGGCCTTTGAGGATTTGCCCACCCCTGGCCCTAGGGCAGTCATGCCTCCTCATCCTACCCACATGTCACAACGCAGCACTCCACTTCAAATCCTGGCTTCTTCCAGGACTCAGAACAGACTTGCTTAGCACACACACACACACACACACACACACACACACACACACACACCCCACCCAGATGAGCATGCCCATCCTCTCACCCAGTTCGATCAACACTTGAGACACTAAAGGATCTCTGGTCACCTGGGCTGTAATTATCCCTGCATGCCATCAGAACTAGTGCAGTACTGCTCTAAAGCTTATCTTCAGTGACTGCCATATCAGTCTGCTGTGCTGAAAGTATAAATGTTTTAAATAACTTAGTTGCATCATCTGCAGTCAGGTTAAGTAAAGTTCAACTTGCACCATTTTATCTTTTATCTTTTCAGTTTAAACCATTAGCAGTGCCACAAAGAAAAACATTTATGCTACCTTTTCTTCCTTAGTCCTATCTAATTACTTTGTAATACTAACAGAGTTGGCAGAGTGGTTGGCAAGATGGGATCCCATGACAAATGGTTCTGCTGTTCTTGAAAACTGTGGTGGGAAAAAAAAATCAATGTTTTCAGCTCTACTTGAAAGAATGATGTTTTTTCCCATCTGTCATTTGCTCGTTATGGCTTTGCTTTTTAAGTTGTGACTTGATTTTGTTTTTTTTTTTTTTTTTCTTCTGAGAGTAATTTTTACTGGACTTCAGTTTTGATGCAGTTTTTAAATAATTTTGTTTGCTGTATTTTGTTTCATCTCTTAATGCCTATTAAGTCCTTCCTGGGTATGCTCACTTGCTAAGCAGTATTGTGCCTGGTGGTTCAGTGGTACTGTTTGATCGTGGCTGTTTTAGTCCACATACTTATCAGTTCTGAAAGTGAAAGAAAGTGGGGCAAGATGGACCATATTTCATTTAGGACAGTGAGCTGACCAAAACGTTAGTAAAATATGGCCTTGTTGTTGCTGCTATGATCACATGTGTTGATACGATGTACTGCTGCGGCTGTTTGATTCAGATTCATTTTGCATCATTGCCTAATTGGTTGATGGACAGATATAGTCATGTAGGAGCCAATACACGAACAACCATAGACTTTGCTAACAAGATAGCAGCTGACAGGAGCAAGCCAAAACCATGTGACATCTGCATGCATGGGTTGGCATATGGGACATTTAAAGAAACATTCCACTATATAGTACATAGACTTCTGTTAAGAGTACTGGCCATATACTTGACTTTTTCACATGATCATAGTTTCTGCATATATTCTTTGAAGAAGTGATTAAAATTCTAAGTTGTCATTGCATGGACGTCTGACTAGACAAAGATGCAGACGGCATGTATATGCTTCTGAAAGCTCCACCACCTCAGTAGATTTTGAGGCAAATATGAAGCAATTATGGATGGATTTTTTCTTTTGTAGGTGCAAGCTTAGTGGTTAAGTGGATATAGTTATAATTAAGTATGGAAGCATCATAAGACCAAGTGTTTTATCTAAAGTCTGCCTAGTAAAATGTTGTGTAGTAAGTTGCTAAGTGGCTTTCACATGGTGCTAAATGGTTGGCCAGCTGTCTGACCACCTGAATAGTGTTCTGGGGCCCAAGACTTAGTCCCAACTCAGGACATAACTTTTTTTTTTCTCACAGCAGTGTTATTATAGATCAAAAAAACAAAGTGTGCATTAAGCAGAGCATTGTATAGCTTGTTTGCTGCACAAAAATTCCTATGGGGAAATGACAGGAAGCTTTGAAATAGAAAACTGTGTAAGTAATACACAATGGAATCTGAAGAAATACAGATGCTTTGTCAAACATATGGCAAGCTTGGCTTTTGTGTTACAAACATCTGGATAAATATTAATCTAGAGAAAGGGAGGAGACGTAAACATTTTTCAGCTAGTCTTGTAATTACTTCAGCCCTTTTTTAAAGTCTCAGACCTCATTTTTCATTCAGCTGTGCCTGTGTTCTACCTCTGTTGAATATATATACTTCATTTTAAATATTGCATGCTTTCTTGTAACTCTTTTCAGAGTTAACTCATGCCATTCTCTGTTATGATCAGAAACTCAATGCATGATGGGAAAACTTTCTTTTGCTTAATATGTGCAACTGTCATTACTGTTGCTACCATATTGTCAGTGATGAAACAACCCAGTGTTCTTATCCACTGAGAAAGTTTTGACCCGATTAAGGACTCATCTCCATGGAAACATAATGAGGAGATAATTGAATAGAAACCTCACTGCTTTCCATCTTTTTCATCTTAGTTGTGCCAGTAAGGCCAGAACCCTTAAGACTCATTTTTTGTTTGGGCTCATGCATATTTGATAAGAATACTAAAGTCCTCTTCTCCCCTGTCATTCGGCCTCTTCAGTAAATTACCATATAGTCAGAGAATAGCAATTACAGTACCAGTCTACATTTACACAGTTTGTGGGATCAGATCCTCTGTATTGAACAGAATTTCTTTCTACAGCTTCTGCCACTAGCATTAATGTTGTCTAGCAACATTTTGCCTTTTAATGCAAAACTTGTAAAAGCTTTTTCAAAAGCTTACACATCCTGACAACAAAAACATGCTAGTCTTTCAGAATACATATAGCTTTTTTGAAACTAAAGTAAAGGCAAAAGAGGAATTCATCCATTTTAAACACTTTCATGAATGAGTGCTTCATCTATAGGATCTTTTGACGTTCTTCACTATACAGCGGTTTAACACTCTTTAATACAGTAGTTCATAACGCTAATTTAGTATGTACTGAACCAAATAATAATACTAGCAGTCATTTTCAGCAGAGCTTTACTAAGTTTGTTGTAAATCGGATGCCAGTATTGGGCATTAAAATGCAACTGGATGCTAAATTGTTGTTTATTTAAGAAGTTCATTTTTGTCTTGTGCTCAAATCTTGTCCCTCAATGGATTTGAAGCAGCCACAATGGATGGAGTACAGGCTTCGTGGCCCTTTAGTGCAGCTGTACATCGTTACAATAAAATGAGGGTCCCTCACTGGCAGTTTTCAATGTCCAGCTGTTGTTTGGACACACATTAATACAGCTCTTTCTTATTAATGAAACATAATTTTCTCTAAGTACCAGCTACTGAGTTATTAATAGAAGTTCTTTAGGATCTTTTTCTTAATTGCACATTGTTTTTTTTTTAAACAGTATTTAACTTTGCGACTCTGCAGATTCTCCAGAGTGTTGCAAAACAAAAAGGCTCGTAGCACTTATATCAGTGTTCAACTTCTTGACATTTACATTTTTCTATAAGTAAAGGGGTAAAAAACGGAGTGTAGCAGCAACAGGTCTGCGTTTACCTGACAGGCCATAACATCTTGCCCTATTTTGATAGCTCTGTTCAGCTTCTTACAGTGTCATTATGTCGTCCTGCTCTATCTGCTGTTCTTTTTATGCAGCCATAGGAAAATGCCAACAAGCAGAAATTTCATCCAGCTGGGGGGGCACAAACAAAACTGAGAGGGAACAATGTCAGCTCCTCCAAGATAAACCTTTGGCAGAAAATACAACCCAGTGCATGTAACAGTGTAGTCAAAATAAAGACTAGAAGCACTGGGTTACTCTCTTGTCTGTGACAAAAGGAGAATGGCAGTGCCGGAGCCAGGAATTTGCAAAGGGGGGGGCAGTCTGGTTAGTTGATATATACGTATTTGTAGCAATGTGTATGTGTGTATGAATTTACTTTTAAATCACAAATACCACAACACCGAACTTCATATTGCTGAAATGAAAATAAACACTTACGCCAAATTTTCTCAGAGCAAGTAATCACTTTTCCAAAACATAACGTAACCACACTAGGTGCGCCCCCCCCCCCTCCACCCTCCCTCACTGTATATACTAACTCCGAGATTGCACTGCAGTTGGGAAAAGGACATATTTCCCCATATTGGGCAAGTGTTTACTTGCCCTGAGAAAAGTCAGCACTTCGGGATTGTAAGTATTCGTTATTTTCATTTCTGCAATATGAAGTTCAGTGTTGTGGGATTCATGATTTAAAAGTAGATCCATATATATTAAATATTACATGTGTGTGGGGGCATTTTTAAACAGCTCATGGATTCTCTAGAACAGAAAACAAAATGTATATGTTTCAGGCAAATTGATTTGTAATACCTCTGTTGTACTGCAACTATGTGAAGATTTTTCATTTCATGATCTGTTTTTAAGTTCATTTTAACAGTCTGTATCTGTTTTAGCTAAGGTCTTTAAACCTTTAGTGTAATTGTTTACTGGAATTACTAATAGATTTTCACCATTTAAGTGATCTAACTGTTGATGTTAAAATATACTTATTCTTAAATCGTGAGTGACATGCTAGTTTAGGACTTGCTTTTGGTTAAAGGCAGTCAGAGAGCGAAGTGTTTAAGAATTTACACTCATTCCACCCAGCTTCAATTTTGTTTTTTGTTCTCAAACTGCAGTGTACCTGTTGACGTCCGCCCCTTATGACAGTTTGACATTACAAGAGTGACAAGTCAGGCTAGTTCAGGGCTTGTGTTAGCTGTAAGGCAGATGCAAGCCAGTCACAGAGCCAAATGTCTAAGAATGTTGTAGACATGCACTTGGTGGTGCATTGCTTGTGTGTAGACTGAATGTTTTAGACCAGAGTTTCCAAAAGTATGGGTTGCAAGCTGATTGTGGGTGGGTAGCATTGGCTGGGAGGGAGGCCACTGGCTGGGAGATTTATTTTTTAATTAAAAAAATGTTTTTTTCTTTCTTTCTTTTTTGAGTTTTCTTTAAGAAGTACATCCTTTGCGTCCGGTTGCACAGATGCGACAGGTGTGTGCGAACTGTTTTCATGTTCTGCGTCTGTGCGACCTGCTGTTTACATCTTCATCTTCCACCCATGTGGAATTTGAATACAAGAAAATGTTTGAAATGTGGACCATGAACGGACAAGTGAGAGGGAGGTGTTTGTGTGTGTGTGTATGTGTGTGTGTGTGTGTTTAAGTGGTAGGTAGATAGGTGTGTATATATGTAAAAAGTAGGTAGGTAGAGCTGTTTGTGTGTGTGTGTAAGAGGGAGGTAGGTGTGTGTCTGTGTAAGACAGAGGTAGGTGTGTGTGTGTAAGAGAGAGGGGAGGTGTGTGCGTGTGTGTGTGTGTGCGTGTGTGTGTGTGTGTGTGTGTGTGTGTGTGTGTGTGTGTGTGTGTGTGTGTGTGTGTGTGTGTGTGTGTGTGTGTAAAAGGGAGGGAGATAGGTGCATACCTCTCAATTGTCCCTGATTTTGACTGAAATTTTAGCTCCGTCTCTCTTAATCCCACCCAAAAGTGGTGACTTTTGGAGAAAAGGGGATGAATTACACTTAATAATGACAATTAGAGTTACAGACTACTTTTACTTTAGAAAAATGCATATTCACTGATGTTCTATTATTTTGTCAATGTCTCGCATTAATAATTCTAATATATAAAAAATGTCCATGATTTTTTCTGCATTTGTCCTGGATTCTTTTGGGATTTGCCCTTTTTTGGTTGAGAGCTGTGGGGCAGATATGTGGGTGAGTTAGAATACTACTGCAGAAGTCCAGTTCATGGAAATGTTAACCCATGCTTATAACAGAAGAATTGTATATAACCATTAAAACTTGGTTGATGATGTGATTGTAAAAGCATCCGTAGTACTTTTGAGTGTGTAAGCCCCATTGTGGCCAAAAGGTCTCGCAAGTGAGTAATGGAAATTGTGACCTGTTTGTTTATTACTGCCCTGTGGGAGAGAATGTAAGAGAACTGCTTGGCGCCCTCATACAGTTTAAGATATGAAATGTTGATCTATCCTTGGTGCTTGACTTGAGCACTTGGAAATGTTTTTATTCACTTTTAGGGATCAGTGTGATGGGCTTATTTACTTTATGTGAGCTTGATCTTGGTGCATGTACACTTTTCCGGGGAAAGCTGTCATTCCGTAAAGGGACAGCTTTGTGTTCTTTTATTATAATGTGTTTATGTGGTGTTATTAATTTCATTATTACGAGTTATAAAATTAAAAAAATGGTGATATAAGCAGTTAGCTCCAACTTGCAAGCCATCCCTGACAATGAGAAGCACGTGGTAGATTAGTGTGCATGTCTATTTCTCAACCAAGCAGACCAACGGAAAGCCACATGGTAGCTAGTAGCAAGTAGTGGATCGGGGAAAATTACTGTTTTCAAAAGTGGGTCTCGGCCCATAAAAGTTTGGGAACAACCTGTCTAAAATTTAGACCAATAGCACCTCCAGTAAATCAACTCCAAACCTCAAGTACAACTTTATGTACAGCCCACATCAGTAAACACCTGGAGCCATCCATTCTAATCATGTCTATATCCAGAATCCAGATAGCATTAAGACATTACTGCTAAATGCTAGGAACCTTAGCAAAGAATGCACTCCCAGCAAGCACTCATTACCCAGGTAAACCTCAAAATATATGTAGTTATCAGAGAGACCCGATTAAAGACCAAATAAAGCACTCTGTTAGTGCAGGGTTTCAATGCTTATCACACATTCAAGGCCCACCACATTAAATGAAGGCAGTAATGGAGGCAGTGTCTCCACAAATAAATACACACCCAGACTCATTAGTCAAGATAATGACCAAAATTTCTTCACGTCCAGTTTACTATTAACAAAACTACTTATCAATTTCCATTATAGATACAGCAATGCAGTACAAAGAGGCGGAGCAGATGCACACCAGTGCCATCCTTCAGATGAGATGTTAAACTGAGGTTACATTCACCTGAGCTGGTGGTAACTCCATTGGATGTTAGAGATGACACTTAACAGAAGAGTGTATTATAAACACATATACCACATTACCTGCACATCTGGCACACTCCTCATATTTACAACTTTTTTTTTACTTTTTACATTTCCTTTTAAGTTCCTACCTACCCACCTCCTAATGAGATCCTGTGAAGACACATTGCCATCCAAAGTATTTATTAGCCAATAACCAAAATGTAATACTTTTTCCATTCTTACCATTTTCCTACCAGTTTAACTCGTCAATACCCAGTTGTTTTACATACTGAAAGGAATCTACATAGTGCATCTGAGCTGTTGATGGTCAGGTGAGGGGGCACGCCAAACGGGAAAGTAGAACTGAGTGGCCATATTTAGGGTTACCACTTGTCCCTCTTTGCACAGGACAATCGCTATTTGGGCAGTGAAGTCTTGCAAAAAAAAATAAAGTACTACAGGTTAAACCTGCCTTGCAGCAATGCTGCCCTTAAATGTATGCCATCAAATTTCTGTTAATGTTTAATCAACGATTACAGCATTATCGCATACTGAACAAGGGACAGGATGGACTCGAATTAAACAGTGCACTTTCTGGGATTACACTTCAGTTTACTAACTCTTTGTTAGCATTGTCTGTCACATTCATTCATAGACATATCTGCCTGTGTTGCATCAATTCTTAAATGTTATGTAACTTTCTGCAATCAACCCTTAAGTAGAGATCCTTATAATTTTCAAGAAATTCAGTGAAATGCCTCTGAGCATCAATCCAACATCTAAAACAGATATTTCCAAACAATGCAAACTTCCACCAATCAATGGAATGTTAGTGCAGGGATAGGCTACCTTTTTTGACTGCAGGGGCAATATCATTACCTCTTCTTTTCCAAGGTGTTCAAAATGCCAGGAACACAAATTATACAGATATATGGGATGTTTTGATGGGTGTATAGATTTTTAATGTCATTAATTAATGTCAATAAATATGTTAGGGTGTTGAGAAATCCCATCAAAGAAAGTAGAAAAACAGGAATTCGGGGGGTAAAAGCCAAGAGATATGAGATTATGATGTCACTGATCATAATATCCCCCCACCCCCCGCTTGTCTCCAGGGAAGTGTGGCCAAGCAGAATGTGGTAGAGTACAAATTTGGGCACAAGGGCCGGCGGTAGCTTACTCTGTTGTCCATTGGTCATCCCTCAACAAGGGAATCCGTGAATGAGACCAAAACGCTGTCTCTGGCTATGTTCGTAGTACTAGTGAACCGGACCCGGACAAGCAAGGAAAATTTTTTATTATTTAGAACACATATAACTAATAAAATGATCGGTTTAGCGCTTTCATCTGTAATACAGACTTCCTCAGAACAACCATATAAAACAAATCTGAATGTTTAAAAAGACTATTTGGCGCCACAATCTTTTCAAATTAATCATTTAAAGTGCCAGTATATATAAAATGTCAGTGGATATAAATAATATAACAGGTACAAATAAGATATATCTGAATGCATCAACATAATTATATATATAATAAATATATATAATGATATCCATCTATAGTGCTGCAATTCAGAACTAAAATATAATAAAATTTGATTATTCTAAAAAAACAATTATGAATATACATATAATAATACATTTAACAATTATATTACATTATAAAACTAGTTAAAATACTTGTTTATATATAAATATATATGTGACCATGAAATATTAATACAAAAAATGCCACATTTCTAAAATAGATATTCATACAATAAATAAATGAATATTATTTACATAAGTTGTAAAATGGGTCTAATCGAGATATATTCATTAATACCAGGGAACCTTGTAGCATTAGTTTTTATTTGCCACACACATTCTCTTTTGCTCAACTGAGCTTTAAAATTACCTCCCCTGGGTGAGGTATGTATTTGATCAATGATGGCAAATTTAAATTTATGTGCCTCACCATATTTAATAATGTGTCTAGACAGTGCATTATTCGTATCCTTCACCTTAATCTTGTATAAATGTTCATAGATACGTTTCCTGAACTGCCTCTCAGTTTTTCCAATATAAAAAACCATACATGTCTGACACTTAGCTATATAGATTGTATTTTTACTATTACAATTACCCTTTTTAAAGGCAACAAATGTCTTATTAATATCATCTAACTTTATACCACACACCTCATTAATGGTGGAACACTGCTTACAAGCCCCACATTTTCTAGTGTATGTATTCTCTTGGTAATTATGATGCACTTGCCTATTCAATAGTTTCTTAATATTCATATCCATTTTAAACACAAAATTCGGTTTTGTTCCTAATGTATGAATAATTTCATCATCCCTTAAAAAATTGTTCCAACTATTTTCTATAATGTTTCGGACACCAGTCACAAAAGGGGAATATGTTAAAACACATACCCTATTAAATTCACCATCAATCTTGTTATTCTTTTTGACATGATTACAATTCTCATTACCCAAAACTGGTACAAATTTATTACCCCACTCCTTAATAACATATGCTGAAATATCATTCAATAAGGGCACAGGATATCCTCTATTAATAAACATATTTTTTATATTATTTATTTCTTTAACCATGATGTCATAATCAGATGTCATTCTATACATTGTCCCTTATATATATTTCTTAGTATATGTCTAGGATGACTACTAGAAAAATCTAAATATCCATTGGAAAAAGTTTGTTTTCTATATATTTCTTACTGAAATCCAATATCATTATGTCTAACATAGGTGTCAAGATATGCTACGCCATCCACATTAATATTATGTGTGAACTTTAAAAAATTACTAGTCATATTAAGATAAGTTAGGAATTCATTAAGTTTTTCCATAGGGCCATCCCATAAAAGGAACATATCATCCAAGAATCTAGTATAGTATGTAATATACTGAAAATAAGCACCATTAAATATATGATGATGTTCCCATTCTAACATTACTAAATTGGCAAAAATGGGGGCACAAGCCAGCCCCCCACCACCACTTGTCTGTCTAGAATACTCTCCTTCATAGTATATATAGTTATGTGCTAATACTAGTCCCATCATATCAGTTATTAAATTAATCTGATCCCAACTTAAACAGGAATGTCTTCTTAAGCTTTCACAAAAAAATTCCAATCCCTGTTCTTTGGGGATACTGGAAAATAAGTCAATGACATCTATCGTCACAAAAATCAGATTATTTTTCCATTTATCCTTTGATAAATGGGACTTAACTACATGTGGAGTCTGTTCATATATATGTTTGGCCCATGTATCTATTACCACCCCTATATTGAATGTCGTAGACCTACTACCAGAGATGATCGGTCTAAAAGGGGGGTCAATAATGTCTTTATGTACCTTGGGGATAATATAGGATATTCTATACTCATAAAATTATATATATCTACTGTAATCCTACTGTCCACCAAATATTCATCTAAAGCCAAATCTATTTTTTTATATCCTATTTGAATTTCATTACCAGACACAATTTCATAGTTACCAGAATCCACTAGAATACTTTGTTAATATAGTCAATGGTGTTATATAACACTATGCCTGCACCTTTATCAGGCTTCATTACTCTAATGTCTCTATTCCATATAAATTCATCTAAACATTTACGTTCTTTGTCGTTCAGATTATCATTATAAAAACTATTTTTTACTGTCCTATTGTACTCATATACACCTGAACATACCTGTTCCTCAAAATTTAATACCTGCTTATTTGTAGGTGGGATAAATGTACTTTTCTTCCTAAGTTCATATAACTTGTCATTATTCAAAAGATTATCTTTGAATAAAATTGCTAAATTTAATTTACGGCAATATAACTTAATTTGTATGATAGTATCTACTACATTTAATCTCTCTGCAGGTATAAATTTAAAACCTTTTTGAAAGAGAGAAATATGTTCCTCTTTTATATCAAGGGTGGTGTAATTAAATATTTTTAAGTCATTACAAACCAATACTTTTGGTGTTTTATCTTCCATGGTCATCAGACCATTGCTATTATTGGATATAGAGTCATCATTATCAAATGAGACATGTGACAAGTTTTCTGCAATTGTGTACCTGTTGTTTATAATCATCTGCGGTACTGATTTTTCCTTTGATAATTGTTCTTCTGGTGTGGTGAAGAATAAGAAAATTCATATCTGTTTGTTTAAATTTTATTGTTCCTTCCACATCATTCCCATATGTTTGCTCAGGCTGCTTTTTGATATTGTTGTATATCTCTTTGTATCTTCCTATGTTTCCTTTCATATATTTTCTCAGCCCTAGTATCAGCAATCCTATATTGCTTCTCATATAAATCCTTCCACTGAGGGAACAATAAGTCAGTAACAATGTCATTATTTAACTTATCAATTTCTTCTATCAAACCACTTAACTTCTCATTTTTCTTAATAATAAGTTCCATATATCTTATGCCAAAGCTATCAAATAAATTATTAAATTCAGTCTGCGTATCATAATCTAAACACACACCCATAGGTAATTTAAAAAACCTTAGTCCCATAGGAACAATGCCTAACGCTATGCATTTAGATAAATAAGCATTATCAATTTTGATACTTTTAACAGCTAATAACATTTTACTCAAACTAAAAATCATGTCTTTCACTGTACCTTTCTTATTATTTGCTTTCATATTATGTTTCACACTCTCATTATACTTATTAGTGTCCACAAAATCATATTCACTATTTAAAAAATTGTCCAACTTATTAACAGTGATTTACTGTTGTACTGACCCAGAAATCTGTATAAAGCCCTAGAAAGTTTTAAAGAAGTATAACACAGTACCTTGAATGTATTCCGATTTATTTTAATTGTTAAATGTATTATTATATGTATATTTATAATTGTTTTTTTAGAATGATCAAATTTTATAATATTTTATTTCTGAATTGCAGCACTATAGATGGATATCATTATATATATTTATTATATATATAACGTTATTGATGCATTCAGATATATCTTATTTGTACTTGTTATATAATTTATATTCACTGACATTCTATATATACTGGCACTTTAAATGATTAATTTGGAAAGCTTTTGGCGCCAAAAAGTCTTTTTAAATGTTCAGATTTGTTTTATATGGTTGTTCTGAGGAAGTCTGTATTACAGATGAAGCTAAAAAACGAAATCATTTTATTAGTTATATGTGTTCTAAATAATAAAAAAATTTCCTTGCTTGTCCGGGTCCGGTTCACTAGTACTACGAACATAGCTAGAGACAGCGTTTTGGTCTCATTCACGGATTCCCTTGTTGGTGTTCACATTGGTCATCCCTGCCCTGCAGCCTTTTATACCTTTGCAAGTCTGCTGGCACGAGGCAGGACTGAATGTAGATGATGTCATCTGTGATGTAATTGGCAGAGGAGTAGATGGAGGGCAGACTATGCAGTCAGCTGTAATGGACAGAGCTGCATGCACAGAGTGAAGGACAGGGCTGCATGCACGGAGTGAAGGGACAGGGCTGCATGCACGGAGTGAAGGGACAGGGCTGCATGCACGGAGTGAAGGGACAGGGCTGCATGCACGGAGTGAAGGGACAGGGCTGCATGCACGGAGTGAAGGGACAGGGCTGCATGCACGGCGTGAAGGACAGGGCTGCATGCACGGAGTGAGACTCCACCTGGACTGGTGTGAAGGTATAGCAGGGGAAGAGAGAGATTTAGTAGACACTGGTTGCCACTATATTAACGCAATCAACACAAATGGTATTTGGAGTAAACCAACTAAAATGTGTCTTTTTGGACATACTCAGCAGGGGGAGGGTTGTGGGCAGCTGAAGCACAAGTCTTAATAGCAGCTCCCAATCCCAGAGCCCAGGCTGTTAAGGAAATCTGCTTCTGCTGTCTTTGTCACTTTCACTATGAAAAGGACATGTCCAGGTCTGCTGACAGGACAACTTTTAAGGAGACAATGTGGCAGCCCCTCAGAGGTAAGGATGAGTATCCCACCCCTTCTCCCTTTTTTTCATAATTCTTAATGGGGATGTTTATCACTTTACAATTACTTTAGATTACTGGCCCAGTGTTTTTAGGTTTTCTGGACATACCTCTATCTGACAGAAGTCTAATTTGGCTGGCATACTTTGTATACTTTTAATACACCGACTGTCTGCTTTAAGATCCTCAAATATGTGTGACTCTGGTTTGACTACTGAGAAAGTTAGGTTGGATGATGTTTTTGGCCTCCAAATTATGCATCTGCTATTTCTGAAGATGCGAGACACTAAACAAAGTAACACATTTACACCAGCATGCCAAATATGGTACTCTGTCAACTGTACCACTTTGGCACCCTGAAAATCAGCACTACTTCAATAATAAAAAAAAAAAATACCTCAGTGCAGACAGTCACTCGCTCACACTTGCGTTTCTCTGTACACTCTGCAAAGTCGTTTGCCTGACTCATGTCTGAAGTTTAAGTAAACTGTTACTTTGAAACTTTCACCCAAAGATATCACATCTCTCACAAAAGTTCCTAAATCAACTACAGTGGAATTGCAGTTGGAGGGGGATCATTACCTGACAGCAACTTCCAGTTGCATCTCTGATGTATTTGGCGAGTTTGGTGACAGTTTAGGTTTCATTGTGAATAGAAAATATTCACCTGAAGCTGAAACTGAAAAATGTACAGTTTGGCAGTACTTTTTCTGTTTTCAACTGAACATAGTACGTTTTCTTTTTCATAGTACAGTGAAAAAAAAAAATATATATATATATATATATAAGTTGAAACTGGAAAATGTGCTGTTTTGCTGGTATATTTTTCCGATTTCCAAAAAAAAAAAAAATGCAAGTTTAAAAAGGGGCCAGCATGTGCTCATACCTAAATCTGCAACTGAATAGTATAATAGTACAAAGTTCTGAAGAAGTTCTGTATTAAACGAACGAAAGCGCTAAAGATAGTGTCTCTGGGTCGTATTTTGTTATTGTTTAATAGTACAAAAGTTATTACTGCATTTAATGAAATTACTGCATTGAAAAAGAGTTGCATCAATTGCTGCCTTTTGATGGGGTAACCAAAGTGTTGGTTGAAAATAATGGGGTGCTGGGGGATCGCCATATGCATAATAGCTGTGTAAAATATTTCAGTTTGTATGATCATTACTGTTTTTTTTGCAAAATACTGTTCCTTCAGGGAAACAGAACTATTGAAAAACTTTGACACACAACCACAAATCAGCATGATCATAGGCAGTTGTCTTAACCTGTGGAGTTTGACAGAAAATCTGTTTCAAAAGCTAATAGAGAAATAATTGCACTGATCTTGGACTGAGGATAAGTAAGGGTGGTGAAGGTGCTTGAACAGCTGTCTTTTTTTTTGTATGTAATTATTTTTACTGTTAGTGTTTGATTACATTACTTATTTCTTTCTTTAGTGTTTTCATTAGAATGTGTCTCTATGTGATGAATTTCTGTCCTCTTGTGTTTTGGTAAAGTGTTTGTTTATACATTAATCTGTCTTTGCTTCTATAATTTCTGCATCAGCTTTCCCTGTTCACCAGCCTTTCCTTTATTTTTTAGATCATTTCTGAAGAAGAAATTTTTTTTTAGATTCTTATTTTTTTTTTGGCCTTTTTTTTATATTAATG
>NC_056725.1:1731897316-1731994816 GCF_019279795.1 Protopterus annectens
AGAAATGAGGTCCTCAACTCAGAGGTTCATTGTAAATTAGAAATGAGGTCCTCACTCCCTTTTCACTTAGCAACCTGTATTAAGGTGGACTCAAGGCAGGTGTATTGGCAGATAGAGGAATTCAAAATCTTCACTTTGTCACCTAATGTAGCATTTAACTTGCTTTTCTAGAATGTCTATATGCTCAGCCTCTTCCATAGAGTGTAGTTAGAAATTTTAATGTTGCCCTCCATCCTGACTTGTATTAAATTGAATGTAAAGCAGTACAGTTGTCCAGATAACTGCTCTTCACACTTAAATGCATACATTATTTGCAGCTGTTGCCCACTACAACCAAAAACAAGTTTAGGTTAATAGTTCTTGCTGTCAGCAATACATGCACAGATTATGCTGCAGACATTCATTTAGATGCTTAACTTATATTTTGGTCTCAGTAGGCCATAATGTTTCACATATAAATAAATCAAGGAGGGTGCCTGGCCACACCCTTGGTGTGTTCTTTTCTCTGCCAACAGGACAAACTAGATTATTTTAAAGCAGTATCTTACATTATCATTCTGCTATGTCGAGAGCCAAGCCGTCCCATGTATTCTTAAATTCTTACTTCTTTTGCACATATTACCTCCATAGCTGAATTTGCTACACACACACACACACACACACACACACACACACACACACACACACACACACACACACACACACCTCTACCTTTAAACAAATGCTCCATCAGGTTACTCTAAGTCATTAATTTGTTTATATTTTTCCTACCCCAAGTGTTTGGAGTCATTTTCTGTTACTGGCAGCATAAGAAGGGTGCTGTTCTCCCTAGTGTGCCATCCTTCAGATGAGATGTTAAACCGCAGAGCACCGCCTGTTTGAGTTGGTAATAGCTCAGGTGATTGTAAAAGATCTCATTGCATTTATCAAAAAGGGGAGGGAAATTTCCCTGCATTTCCCCCAGTCAGCTTAAAACCACCTTCGGTCTCCCCTGAAAAGAGGGCACAAGACTGGGTGTTACCCTGTTATCTTTCATCTGTTTGCCTATATATCAGTCTGTCTATTTTGTGACCCTTTGTGCATGTCAGCATCTCTTTCTGAAGGATATCACCCTCTTGAATTTTATTTGTGCCATATTTTGATGTCTGGGTAGTATTTGTAGACATCTTAATGTTCTGATATGTTTGTGTTATTGTCTTCCTCATTTCTTGCAGGGTCCGCTTGTTAATTTTTTTAATTTAAACTGTGGTCCTGATGCTTTCACAAATTTGTGTCTGTTATCCACCTCTGAGTTGTCATTCCTTGTCTTTTTAATACAAACTTGGATTGTTCCTAGTACTTGACACATTCCATTGTTGCCATGTATCGCATTCCTCTGCTGTCAGCTTCAAACCTTATACCAGGGATATTCACTCTCGTCTGTTAAGGTGGTACAAGCTTGTTTACCTTCTCAGTGGAATTAAACCTAATGTTCCTGTGCAGTAGGATTGATTAAATAAGGTTCTCTAACCCTTCACCAGTGTATGGTTCTCTGGTGTTGCGGAGAGCATATTTCACGTGATTCCTGCCTGTTGTGTGGCACACTTTATTTTATTCTTATTATTATTATTCTGCAGTGGTACAAATCAGTCTGAAAAGCCTTTTTCCAGCACAAAATGGATTTCTTGTCCAATCTAGCTGTTGGCTGAACAGGATAATTGCTACATGCAGCAGTTGCCCTTCTTCTGAACTTTACAGTATGTGTGATAGAGGACTGTCATTTGCCATGGGTCAGAGTGGTATTTAGTCTAACTGTTGCAGTCTAAAGAAACATCTTTTTAATCATGTTTCCTTTAAAGTCTTTCCTGCAGTGGCTGCGTGAGCCTGCTTTTTTCTTGTTCATTGTTAGATGTTTCATACTGAGCCATAAATAACAGAACGACAATTTCTGTTCATTGTGTGACCTGAATAAAGAATAGACAACTTAGAAAATAATAGTAGATCCCACACTGTTGAAGAAATGCAATTGGAATGGAATACACATATGTCCAGTACTGAAATGTAAGAGGTAATAAACAAGAAAATTATGTTCTGAAAACTTTTGGCAGAGCTAAAGTATTATTAGCGCAAAAGCATAAAAAAAAAAAAAAAGATTGAGCTTGTCAGCAAAAAGAATGGTGTGTTGCAAGGGTGACCTTGAATAGTTTAAAATATGTTTCTTAATGATTTCAGTTATGGAGTTTCCTGCTGTGCATTGTTTTTACATACTACTGAATCTGTAGTTTGTCAGACACGAGTGCTTTCCTTCATTTCACCATGTACACCGAGAGAAAAGCCTAGATGCCCAGCATGGCAAAGTGCTTTTACTTACAGAGCACCACAGCTGGCCTATGGCTCATAGGCAATGTATTTTGCCGGCAGCACAGACTTATGGAGTGGCTAAGGGTGCCTTTTATGAGGCTGCAAGCCAGGTTGTAGTAGCTTATAATTTACACTGTGTTGCAGCCATTGTAAGTAGAAGGTTTTCTCTCATTAGAACTTTTACTGCTAAGGAGATGAGGGTGCATTTCTTACTCCATCAATCAAGTGGCAGGACACCGGGCAGGCATGTGCACAGTTTTTTAAGTTATTTGTAGAATAAATAAAATAAAGTGATCTGGTGCAGACCTTTTTCAGTCACAGTCCATGCTAGTATTTACAGTGAATGGATGGATTTTGACCATTATGCCAGTAGAATTCCTTTACTGTGCTTTAAAAAGAAATGGGATCCTTACCATCCATATGAACTACCACCACATTTGGTTGTTGCAACCTAACTTTAAACTCCTACACATAAGATGGTACATGTGAACTGCTGCATATGCCTCCATTTTGCACTGCAGTATCAGAAAAGGTACTTGAATTTCGGTGTTCTGGACATCTGCACGACTGTTGTCTGTGCTATAAAGAGCTCATACTAACTGGGAGGGGCTGACAGCTGCTATCACCACTCAGTAGGAAACTTTATTAGAAATGTGACCCAAGATTATTGGGGCAAAATCAAGGATAAGAAAATTGTATGTGAAGGAGAACCAATGTGTTTGGTGCTTAACCTCTGTTTTTGGTTATTGTTGCTTTTACATGAAGGTGTGTCAACCAGCAGTTTTGTAAAGGAGTGTTAAGAGGTGCTGTTTGACATATCTGCATTTCTGCATCCCATATTTTGTAAAAATTGAGGATTTGTACCCATGGGCCTTGATATTATTTACTTGAAACACAGCATGTTTGAAATTGCATCACTACAGATCCTGCTGAAGTACCATTTTAAAGACCTTTATTAAATTATCACTTAAGGCAGGCAAGCATACATTAACAGAAAAAGAGAAAAATAATATTTTTTCCATTTACATACATTATACGTTGCATATCTTTTCTTTTGTTGTAACTGTCATCAGTCCAACATACATAAATTGCTGAATTCCTTCCTTCTTTCCTTTAAACATCCTCCTCCTGAAAATTATTCTGCATGTATTGTTCTCACAATGTCCATTTATTTCTATGTACTTTGCTGTTTCCCTTTTCTAAAGAATTTTCTTGCAGTTTTTTTATCTCATATAATATTCAATACTTCAAACACATTTTGTTTAGACTTTGATTTCCATTTTCTAGTTCAGTGCTTTTTTTGGAAGCCAGCAGAATTAAACACTAGACCTTACTATGTCTAGGCAATTCAGATCCTGTGTCCCAGCTTAAATAAAAGAAAGTAGTTTCCTTAGTTAGTCATTTGTTCATCCAATATTTCAGACAGAGTACTCTGTAGGGAATTTGTAAAAATCTGCCAAGGCATTACACCCCCAAAACATATGTTCCCAGTTGCCTCTTTCTTTCCCATCATATCTCCAACATTTGTTGTCTACCTGAGGAAAAATCTTTTGAAGTCTGCTTGGGTATAAAAATATCTATGCAAACACAAGCATAGATCCTATACCTTCTGGACTTTGTTGCATACTTGGGAGTCATACATGTGTCTTCCCATTGATCTTTTAAATTGCTTTTACAGTCTCTCTAATCACTCTTTTCTAACCTCTTCTGATTGATTATTTTAGTTTTTATGCAGTATTTTATATGCTTTCTAATTCTCCATTTTTAGCAGCAGTCTCTGTTTCAGATTCAACTGAAAAACTCTATCCGAACATGTCTTTCACATAAGATTCCCCTGTCTCTTTCCATTTGCCTATATGATATCAATGCCTGGTAGGGAAGGCAGGCTCTAATCCGCAGTCCAAACGTCTTCTTGGCCTCATCCCACTCTGTCGCCTTTCCCTCTCTAGTTATTTGATCCCAAAACCTTGGTTCCTTTGCACATTTTCTCCAGTAAATTCCAGCCCCCTCTTGCCTGTTTTCTATACACAAACTTCAGTCATACCTATTGGCAAAATCTTTCTCCAATGTTGTGTTGGCTTATTTCTTAGAATACCTTTTGTTGCTTTATGACTGTAATATTCTCTGTGGTTATTGTTTTCCTTAAGGATATGCATCCAGAATCCCACTGTCTCCTTATTTGTTGAACTTCCCCGTGCTTTATCATCATTCCGTTCCACTTTGAATTATAACCTTCTGCTTGTGTTATGTATATGAGCCTTAACCATGTCACTCTAGAATATCCCTTCAAATTAGGTAATCCTAAACCACCTTGTTCTATTGGAAAGTCATCTTATTCCACTTAACTCTTGCCCTCTTCCCCTCCAAGATAAATTCCTTCAGCACTTATTAATTATTGTCCACAAATTCTCCTCTGGTTGATACAAATATTCCTGACCCATATATAAAACTAAAGAGATTAAAACATTTTCACTGCTTGTATCTTGCTATCCATATCCATAAGCAAGAGCTTCCAGTTTCTCAATCTTTGTATTACCTTTTGTTTAGTCTCTTCCTGCATATCCTTAGTTGCTGTAACAGAAGCCTTTTTAATCCATATGCCTAAGTACTTCAACTTATCATGCCTCCATAAATATGGGTATTGTTGAACCCATTCATGTGTGGTTATGTAGTCTACAGCTATAGCCTTTATTTTATCGTCATTAATTGTATATCCTGAAAAGTCTTGAAATGGTCTCAAAATGTTCCATGACACTGACATGTCCTTTTCTGGCTTTATCAGGTACAAAATAATGTTACCTGCAAATAAAACCAACTTTTCTTGATTACCATACCAATTATATCCTTGCATTTCTGAGTCCCTTATTTTCTTTGCCAGAGGCTCTAAATATAAAACAAATAAATGGGAAAGAAGACACCCCGCCAGTTCCACTGTTTAGATACAACTTATCAGAGAGGAACCCTCCCACTTTAATTCTTACCTCTGATCCTTCACTTGCCCTCAGAATTTGCCTAATTATTTTATCAAGAGAATGTAAATGCTTCCATTGCCCTACTCATAAAACAGCTTACTCTGTCAAATGCTTTCTCTGCATCAAGACCCACTGAAAACAGTAGTATTTCCTTACATTCTGCTTCCCTCTGGATCATCATTGTTCTGTTAGTGTTGTTAAATGTTTGCCTCCCCTCCACAAGACCACATTGATCCATATCTTTCAGTTTTGGCAACACTGGTGCCAGTCATTTAGCTAGTATAGACATAAACACTTTATACGCATGATTTAAAATTGGAATGGGACTATATGAAGCTGAGTCTAATGGGTCTTTACAGTGCTGAGGTAATAATTGCCACCACAATTTTCTTCCAAGACATTGGTGTTTCCCCTCCTTTTAAAATACTACAAAATAAAATCTTACAGATCTTTATCATTTCCTTCCCTCCTAACTACCAAGCTTTCACAGGAATCCCATCTGTTCCTGGGGATTTTCCTGAAGATTGACTATACATCACTGGTTTGATCTCATTTCCACCTATCTAACTGTGAGTTGTTGAGCCTCATCTACCTCTAACCTTCACATTAAGTCTTCCATAAATATTTCCATTTGTGCTCTTTCTTGATTTCCGCAGTTCTCTGCTTTATACATGGTTTCATAACCTTTTCTGAAATATCTCTAATACCTCTGGTTATTTTTCTTGTTATAGGCTCCCTAAGTTTGGCAACTACCCTTTCTACTTTCTGTTGCCTAAGTCATTGTGCTAAAAGATTTTTGTACTCTGTAGCTGTCAAAAAGTAGTTGTTTAACAGCAAGCTTTCTAAATTCCTACATGTTATTCAGATACTCCTTTGTTTTCTCTTTAGCAAGCTTCTCCTTATTCTGTGATACTTTAACCTTTGCCAGCCCCTCCAAGTAATTCCTATTACTTTTTACCTATATTTGTTTCTCTTTTATTTCTACACTATTTTAAACCCCATTTTCATTGTATCCTAATTACTGTCTGTAACTTCTGAACTTAACATCTTTCTCCCATAATAACTCTCAAATAATTTCCACTACCCATTCCTTAAATTCCTGTCTTTTTAATGGGTAGGAGGGAAAGCACCAGTGTTTTATTTTTATTTCTTTACTTTGCATTGTTATCTTTGTTGTTATTTGTGCATGATCTGAAATAGTTATTGGATGTGTGTCAGATCTTTCAATTAAATGCACATGTTCCTGTGAAATATGATTTCTATCTAGTCTAGGCCAGTTGTTTTACCTCTGGGAGCAATATGTAAATTATGTCCGAGTTCCTACTACTGAATTCACGTCTTCGATGTTAAAAATCTTCATAAATGTCTTCAGAGATCTGCCCTCTTTTGTTATAGATCCCTCTGATCCTCGTTATTACAAATCAAGTTCTAGTCCCCAACCTATAAGTAATATTCCCTGTTGAAATCTGATTATTTCTCCTAAAAAAATGTTAAGCTACATAATAGCAATTTTGATAGAATATAAATACATGTCGGCATAATTCTCCTGTCTTGCCATTAGCCCTTTACTACCACAAATCTACTATTATTGTCTTTGTTTGCTTCTTTCAGTATGCTACACCTTCTAGCAATTAGTATAAGTGCTTCCCCTTTCCTTTGTCCCTGATATTCTGTTGACTATCCATCCTGAACTCTTTTCTTTATCAAATTCAAATGTGCATTTCTTTCCAAATGTGTCTCTTGCATCAGTGCTGTTTGCACTCTGCATTTCTTAATATAATTTAATTATTTTTCCTTTGTCTGTACCTGTAAGGATATTTACATTCCAAGATAATACAGATAGCATAGCCATTATGATAAAAAACTGTTGTTCCCACATTTTATACATGTTAGGTTTTTTTTTGGAATGTGTATTTCCAGAATTCATGTTAGACTTGCACACTAATGTGTGGCAGGCTGATCTTTTATACAGTATTTTCTTCTCATCTCCATTTGAACCTATGCCACATTTTCAATACTTTTTTTTTATTGAAAAACCCTCAAACAAAAAACTAAGCACATTTCAGAACATCACAATTCCCTGTTAACATAGAAAAACTCACAGAATTATGTACATCTTAAAAAAAATAAATTTGAGCCTCCAGATAGTTGTTGTTATTGTTGTTGTGTCTTTCGGCTTTTCCCGGTTAGGGGTCGCCACAGCGGAACTCCGGTCCGCTAATTATTGGCAGTAGATTTTTACGTGATGAGTTGCCGGCCCTGCCTCCAGATAGTAATTTCCCCAAATCGGTAGCTACACCCACAGGCATTACCTAACCTAAAATTAAAGTTACACATGCTAAAACACATGCTACAGCTTGTATTCCCACTTAAACTATTTGCATGTCTGTTGTTTTCTTATCTCTGTTACCCTCCCAGATCTGAAAAACAGCTTGTATGCTTTTAGAAAATATTTACTTTTAGCCCAAAGAAAAAGTGCACTTGTTATCTTTAAATAAAACTAAACTGCAACTGTTCTATTAAATGCACTAAAGTATTAAGGTTGCTAGGGAAGCTGCTATAATAACCTTGGCTTTCATAATTTTGTCTTATTTTTCAAGCCTGCTTGCTTACAAAAAACACTTGTTTATAGCTTAAACCAAGAGCATTAACCTAGACATTTACCCTTGTAAAAATAAGACAAAATACCTTAATTCTACATAAAATATAATCATTGCACTTTTATACTCCATCCCCACTCCAGCAGCCTGAGATCACTGCATGTTAACAAACTTGCTTTTGTCCAGCCTTTTTTCTCTTGTTGTACTGTAAAGCCTGTATTCCTTACAACTGTAAAAGTAATTGTTCACTTTTATATCCTTAACACATGCAATAGTCACTGAAGAGACCCCCACATTTAAAATACCCCTGACTACACAATGCACACAACTGTTTTGTTATATTTAACATGTACTTTATATAATGAAATGCTTAATACAAATATTTATAAGAACAAAAAATGATTTTCTTATAGTTACTTTTTTCCCTTTCAGTGCCCTTTTAAACATTAGTGATATAAAGAGGAGTATATGCTTTACAGTCCACCCACAAGTTTAACAAAGTCAGTAAAAGTCCAGTCTTTCTCAGCCACTTTTTCTTGCAAAGCCATATTTCAAAAATATGATTGATGCGTGATTCATGCTTTACAGTCTCACATTTTTTCACTAACTTCAGTGTTGCCACTCTTCTTCCACTTCATCTCCATCTCCCAACACCAGACTTTGGTTCAAATCCAAAATACACGTGATTGTTCTAGTTAATTACTGTGCTTTTTTCTCTCTCTCTCAAGCATTTTCCTTTGGAAATTGGAAAAGGTTTCACTGGCAAAGTCCATAATGAGCTTTGCTGTCAGAAGAATAAGATGCAGAGTCCCCTTCTGTTTGCAGGTTCATATTTTGTTGGAGAAAGTGTATTTCCTCTTTAGCCTGTTCTGCTTCAAAAAATGTCTTTGATGTTCCAGAAATAAGTATTTTGAAGACAGAAGGATATAGTAGCTGGAATCCCATACCTGCCTTTCAACATTCCTGATTACTGGGACATATTTGTTTCTGTTCTGCCTGGTATACAGTGAAAATCATTTTCTACAAACACTCTGCTGTCTCCAGATTTTAATAATTTCCCCTTTTGCCACAGTTTTGTCAAGATCAACTTTTTATGCCAGTATGATTGCATCTTTACTAATACAGGTCTTGGTTGCTTTGTCATGGACAGGTTTGGAGCATGCAGTTCATGTGCCCTTTCAGTTAACAAATCCTGCTTTGGAATACCAGTCAATTTGCTAATCTGTGCTTTCATAAAACTAGTAGTGTGTGTTCCATCCATTTTTCCTGTTACAGCATAAAATTTCATTTTTTTTTCATTCTTAGCTTTGGGATTCAACCCAAGAGTAATGACTGCAACAGTGAAACACGATGAACATAGTACAGTTGAGTACCTACCGTAAATGTAGATGTTCGAGTGTATTCACTGTTGCAGTCCAGAATCCTCATAGGGAAGCATGGAGTAATCCTGTTCAGAAGAGGAATCAGAGGAAATAGAAACCTTATCAGAAGAATCATACTCTGTCTCCTGCGTAGGCCTCTTATCAGGAGGGGGATGGGAGCCCCTGATCAAAGTAATTAGGTCTTCGGCCATTTTGAGCATCTGTTTTTTAGGCATGGAAGTCGGAGCAGGAGAATGCTGTACTTGTTTCTTTGTCTTTAGAGCTGCTTTAGTCTTTGTCTTTGAAGCTGGCTTAATATATAGTTGTGTAGGTCTGAAGACACCCTCAGAAGCCGATGCCTGCTCAGCGGCTCCGGACCCATCTGAGGGCATGATTTCCGAGTGTCCAATACCTTGAGTATCCAGAGGCCCAGTCGGCTCCACGTGGGAGTCGGAAGTGGCCTGTGGCTCTGAGGTAGCAGGCACCAGGGGCTGCGAAAGTGCCTCACTGAGAACCGGCGATTAGCCTAGCAGAGGCCTCGTCATCGGTTTTGGACCTCGGATGCCTATCCTTTTCCTTGTCCTTGCGTTTTTTGTAAACTCCGGTTGTCGGCTGGTCTGATGGCATTATATAATTAAATCTTCAGCCAAAGTAATGAAATGCAAAATCGAACCGATGCTTAATAGTGCGTTGGTTAAATCTAGCACAAAACCGACAGCTAGCAACGTTGTGATCAGGGCCTAGGTAAGGAATACAGTAAGAGTGAAAATCCTTATGAAGTATTTGCTTCCCACAAGAAATATTGTTAACTTTTTCTGACATCAGTCTGGAGTACTTAGCTTTAATGAAGACTTATTTGAATATCTGAGGAGTCGGCTGACCGGCACTTGTGAACTGCTTTTGCTTCGGGCACCGCGCGACAAGAAAGACTGAAGAAAATGGCGTCGGCTGCATCTTTTATACCCCTGGTGCACTGACGTCAGGGAAGAGGCGACAACAACTGACGCCGGACCTAGACTTTGGAATTCTGGCCGACTGAGGGTAGCCTGCCAGCAGGATAACCCAAGAGTAATGACTGCAACAGTGAATACACTCAAACATCTACATTTATGGTAGGTACACAACTGTACTTTACTTCCGTAGCTACTTCTGCTTATAAATTTAATCCAGTAGCAGTAATCACACAGATGCTGATCCATAACCCAAACACCCCTCCCATAAAAGATTATTATAATAAGAGATCCAATATTATCCATGCCTTCATTCATCACCACAGTGTCTTGGATCTGACATCAGATTTGAGCCAGCAGTATTCAACAGACGGAGTCAAGGCTCTGGCTCCTTCCTCTCCCATAATGCTCTGCTGCTCTCTGATCCCCAGATCTCATTTTCCATGCTTCCTGTGTAGACGAGTTCCTCTGGCTCTGGCTGGTTAAGTAAAAAGCTTTATTATCTTTCTTAGTTTTGTAAGTTTTCTAGTGTAGGGTAGTCTAGTTTTGCAGTTTTACAGATTTTCATAGAGTAGATCCCCCCCCCCCCCGTTAGTTTGGTTAGACTAGTCATGTGTGTGTGCCTGTGTGCATGCGTGCATGCACATGGACTTTGGCGCCCTTTAGTATTCTTTCAGCGGTTAGAGCTTTTTTCATTGCTGTAGCTTTAGTGGAAGTTGTAGCATGTCTGATAGGAGTGCAGGGTTTAAAAAGTGCTCCTTGCATGGTCAGAAAATGCCTTATTCAAATTTGCACGGGGAGAGTGTTTATTCCTTGGGTGCACTGCACCTGGAGGTTGAGTGCGAACTTTGTGCCGCATTTAACCACAGGGCTTTTAGCGAAGCACCACAACAAGTTACTTTTTAAGGGTCTGGTACAAGGGGGTCCTTTTGTTTCCCTTTCAAAGGCTTTCTCTTCCAACCCAAAGAGGAAGACCCCTTCTTATCAGCAAGTTCCCGGCAAGAAACCGAGGCTGTCTGACCCTAAGTCCCAGGATCTGTTCCCAGCCCGGTCTGCCTCAGATGCGAGGTCTTTGGAGCCGAGAGCTGTGGAGCTTTTGGTCTGATCCAGGTCCTCTCCAGATCAGAGGCCCTCAGATGCGACCAAGGTGGTGCCAGCCTCGGATCCATCCGCTGAGACAGTTAAACTTTTGGGTATGACAGGAACATTGGATCAGATTATAATCTTGGAGAAGCCTGCAGTCCCTTCCACCTCCAAACAGAGACCACTTTTGGCTCTGAGACACTGGATCCATTCCCCGGAGCTTAGCAGTAGGTCAGGGACATCTCCTTCCAAGTCCAACTACTCCTCTTCCTCCTCTTGATCTTCTAGGAGTCTTCTGCTGGCAGACATAGTCAGGATGATGAGGAGTTTTCTCAAGGCCCAGATAGAGTTGGGTCAACTGGCTTCTCCTGCCCAATCTGGCCAGGAGAACCCCCCCCCCAGCTTTTTGTTCTCCTCATCCAACCCTGTTGGGTTTGGTTTCTAGGGACCAGGAAGTTTGCAGCCAGATTGCGACAAGGCCAAATATTTCCCCTTTCTCTTCCCCGCTGGGGTCCCTGGTTTATTCTGTTCCTCCACCCTCAGAGCAGGATAAGCACCATGCCAGAGTGGTTGACACCAGCTCCGTGGGGGGGGGGGGTGTCTGGTACTATTTTTTCAGATTGATCCCTTCCTTTTGGTGCTTTGGCTTTTAATAGCTCCTGGCTGGTATCGGGTTGGGAGAGGGGGCAGTTTCCAGATGCATTCCTCCTTTCCGGGGGACTTCTCCCTTAGACATGGGGGAACGGGCCCACTTCAGTCCCTCTGCCTTCCGGGTGGTAGAGAGGGCCTTCTCTAGGTCTGGAGTTTCCTCTGCTGCACCTCCAGATCCCTCCCAGCCTCTCTCTACTTCGGCTGGTGAGGCCTCACATCCTGTCTTGGGTCAGCCCTCCTGATCGAACCTTCAGGAGGTTTCCTCCCTTCTGGGAGTCCATATCTCTTCGTGTCCTCCCTAGTGCCCCCAGCAGAGGAGGTTAATCATAAGAAAAAGTACAAGAGGAGGCACTTGGGCTCCCCCGCAGAGTCTCTCACTGATAATACGGACCTCGAGGAAGGAGATGGGCCCCCTAGATCTCCGCCCAATGATGTCTCCTTTGGCGACATCCTTGCACTCCTGAAACAAAATGGCGGATGGTCTCCCAACCCCCTTCTATGGAGGAGTCTGTATTTCTGAAGCCTTTCAGGATGGGCCCATCTGCCTCCTGGGTGTTCCTCCCTGCTGACAGAGTTAGTGGATCTGATTGCCAGCAGGGCCTGGAAGGAACCAGACACAGTGGAGCCTGTTCCAAAGAGGGCTGACAAATTCCTTAGTCTGCCTGTGAACCATTTCTTCTGGAGCTAAGGAGTACTAGTCGATGCCATCATGGTTGTCACTGCCATGAAGAAGTAGCTAGCAGAGCAGAGCTCCACAGTCCATTTACCTGAGCAGGGATTCCTTGGTGATTGACTGTTTTTGGGAAGCGGCTGTACACCTCAGCTACCTTTAGACTGAGGGCAACTAACTATTTTGGCACATTTTATCCACTTCCGATGCGATTTGGTTCAAAAGCTCTCCACCTCCCTTGCAGAGTTATTGCCGGTGGAGAACCTCAAGCAGGTGTATCCCAGGCTTGCCCCTTTGACCTCTCTCATGAATTCCTCGATGCGGCTAATCTCCAATGCTACGGAGGCTACCTCTCGAGCTGCTGGCATGGCCATTGCCTTGGAGCATCATACCTGGCTACACTAGTGCGGGTTTGTGGAACCCTTTAAGGCAGCATTTACTAATGCTCCCTTCGATGATTCCACTCTCTTTGGACCCTCTGTACAGGATACTTGAACTTGCAGTGAGCAGGAAGGGAAGAATCTGTCTGCAGTAGGAATCAAGCTTTCAACCCCCCAGAGATCCTTCTCGAAGACCCAACAGGGAACCAGAAAGATGTGATTCCTTAAGGTACAGTCTCCCTTTCTGGATGCTTCTGACGAATCCTCTTCCAGATGCAGGGGAAGAGGTTTCAATGGATTATGCTGCCCATGTGGCGGGGGGGGGGGTGCCTGCAATATCAGGGCTCAAAGGAAGCTTTCTCTGAGCAGCCCTACCAGCACTCTTGAAGCGTTGCCGGGATGCTCTGCCCTGGAGTCAGTCTGGGGTTGCATTTCCCTACACCCACTAGTCTGGACAGAAAATCACTTCCGATCAGTGGGTATTAAATATAATTTCCAGGGGTTATTTCATTCCCTTTTTGGAACCCCCTCCAGTGAGAAGTTATCTCCCAGACATACCACCCAGTCAGAGTGAGTTGGCCCTCAAAGAAGTTCAACAACTTCTTCTAAAAAGAGCCATCCAAGAGGTCCCAGCAGGACAAAGAGGATCCTGTACTTATTCTCACATGTTCTTCATGTTTCACTGTTGCAGTCATCACTTCTAGGTTATCCCTGCTGGGGTAGCCTTCGGCTGGCCCGAATACCAGTGTAAAGGTTTCCCAGCTGTTCTGTGAGTGTGGCTGATGTCAGGTCGTCAGGGCTATAAAGGGAGACAGCGACACCATTACATCCGTCTTTCTTGCCTTGGAGCCCGAAGCAGAAGCAGTTTTGCGAGTGCGTTGTTCGGCCATTGCCAGAGTAAAAACAACCATCTAAAGCTAAGTACTCCATTGGGGAGTCTTTTCTTGCCTTAATCCGATCTCAGAGAAAGTTAATAACTGTCTCAGGTGTGGAAAGCAGATCCCACACCAAGACTTACAGTCTCTCTGCATCACCTGTTTAGGCCCAGCCCTGTTATGCAGGGATGATTGAATGTGCTCAGTAGATCTTCAAGATGCCTACTATCACCTCAAGATAGACAGGCATTCCAGGAGACATCTTAGCTTCTGGCTAGGGGCAAATCATTATCAATTCAGAGCCCTACCCTTCAGTCTCGCCACAGCCCCCCAGGTGTTTACCAAATGTATGGCAGTGGTAGCGGCTCACCTGCATCTGCAGGGTTCCAGGTCTTTCCGTACCTTGACTGTTGGCTCCTCATGGCTCCTTCGAGGCAGCGACTGACTCAGGTGATTCAGTATATTCTTCCCCTCTTCTGCTAGCTGGGTATTACCATCAACCTGGCAAAATTCAATCTGATCCCTGCACAATGGTTGGAGTTCATAGGACTTCAGTGGGACTCCATGTCGGAGATTGCAACTCTGCCTCTGCACAGAATTCAGTTGATATGGGAACAGGTCTCACAGAGTTTGGGACTGCCTTGCCCTCCATTCATTTGGTTCTTTAGCGGTCCAGTTGTCAGCTCTTTTTCATCCTCTGTCTATGACCATAAAACTGACACCTGTGTGCAGACGTCACCTCCAGTGGTGGCTTCAGTCACAGGATCTCTCTCTAGGCAGGCCTTTCTCTCTCCCTCTGCCCATAGCCACAGTGACCACGGACGCTTCCCTCCTGGGGTGAGGGGGCATTTTCGGGGGAAGACCATCCAAGCACATGGTCCCCATTAGACACCAAGTTGCATATAAATCTTCTAGAGATGATGGCAGTTCTTCTGTCATTGCAAGCCTTCCGGGACTGCCTTCCTCTAAGGATGATTGCAATCCAGACAGACAACATGGCGATAATCTGGTGTATCAACAAACAAGGGGGAACACGCACTTACCCATTGTGCAGAGAGGCTGTGAGAGTGTGGGAATGGGTGATGTCTTCCAGCCGCTTCCTTATTGCTATGTACATACCCAGAGATTCCAGTATGTTGGCCGATAGGTTCAGCAGATCTATCTTGAGTCCTCACGGGTGGACCCTCAATCCTTTAGTGGTGAAGCAGATTTTTGACTGTTGGGGTCAGATGTGCTGCTAGTTTTTTGCCTCTAAAATCAACCACAAATGCAGCAGGTACTTCACCCTGATCCCCCCTCAGGGGGGAGTCTCCAAGGGAGGCTCTAGTCCACTTTTGGCCTCCGGGTCTCCTTTATGCGCACCCTCCTGTTCCCTTAATACCAAATGTTCTGCAGAAAGCACACCGCCTGAGGGCATCCCTTATCCTTATTGCCCCTTTCTGGCCTCGTTAACCGTGGTTCGCCTTCATCAGGTCTCATCTAAAGTATCCACCATGGATACTAGATCCCTGTCAGGATCTGATTTCAACCCGTCAGGTCTTCCTTTCCCAAACCTTCAGACCCTGTGCCTAACCGCATGGTCTCCAGTTCCAGTGATAAACAGTCTGGGCTTGTCCCCCCCATTAAACGCATTATTTTGGCTTCCAAAAACCTTCTACCAGGAAAGTGTACAGCAGCAGGTGGAAAAGATTTTTGATCTGGGCAAGGAGCGGGAATCTGGATCCCTTTTCTGCTTCAGTTTCAGATGTACTTCTGTTCTTGTCCTCCCTTTTCCAAGAGGGAGCACGTTTTTCCACTATTAAGTTGCAGTTGGTGGTGAGTTAGCTGTGAACTCGCCTTTTCATCTAGGCTTTGTAAGGCATTTATGAATGGGATCTTTCTACTGCATCCTCCAATTAAGGACTCCTCGCTCCTTGGGACCTCACATTGGTTAGTCTCTGACTAGGAGCCCCTTTCAGCCTGCCAGTTCCTGTGATCTCAAGTTTCTGTCTTGGAAGACGGTCTTTGTGGTTGCTATCACTTCAGCTAGGAGGGTTTCAGAATTGCAAGCTCTCTCCATTACTTCTCCTTATATGACCTTTCACAAGGACAGGGTCTCTCTGAGAATAAATCCCTCCTTCTTACCCAAGGTTGCTTCCAAGTTGACCCTTAATCAATGCATTCCACTTCTAGTATTTATTCCAACAGGGGAGAGTATATCCTTCATACCTTGAATGTTCACTGACAGCTTCCGTTCTACTTGCATAGGACTAAGGATTTTTGTAAGTCAGAGCAACCTTTTGTGGCCTTCTGTGATAGCAGGCATGGCCTTCCAGTCTCCAAGGTCACTATTTCTAAATGGATATCTAGCTGCATCTCTGTGTTCTATAATCTGAACAACCTGGAGATTCCAGATCGTGTTAGTGCCCATTCTACTAGATCTGTGGCGACTTCCTTAGCTTTCATAGCCAGGCTTTCTGTAGATGATATCTGTGCTGTTGCCATTTGGTCTGATCCTCACACTTTATGTCCCATTTTAAACTGGATTTATTTTCTAGGAGTAGAGCTTCTTTTGGCTCTACAGTGCTCTGGCATGTCCTTCCTTGAGGCATCCCAGGGTGTACGGTAGCTGAGGACTGTGACCTTGTGTTGATGAATGAAGACATGGATAACATCAGATAAAGAGTTATGTACTTACTATAACTTGGCATCTGTGGTATCCTACATCTTCATTCATCACATTTCCCACCAGCCATCCCCGACCTGGTTTTATCATGGATGAAATTGGAGTTGTTTTCGTTCTATCTTGGTAGGAGCAGCTCAGGAGTATGATGGCAAATTTAATCTGGGGATTAGCGAGGAGCAGGCTATTATCAGAGAGGGAGGGGCCAGAGCCTTAGATCCATCTGTTGAATATTGCTGACTCAGGTCTGATGTCTGATTCAAGACCCAGTGGTGATAAATGAAGACATCGGACAACACAGATGCCAAGTTATGGTAAGTATGTAACTCTTTTTTTATCCCCGATTATTTTTTTCTATTTTATGTTTACAATCAAAATAGAACAGATGTTCTTCGTGTTTCATTGTTGCAGTCATCACCTGTGGGTTATCCCTGCTGTGCCAGCCCTCTGTTGGCCCGAATACCAGAGTCAATGTTTTTCTGCATTGGCTGCTGTCACTTGTTGACTGACATAAGGTAGTCAGTGCGATAAAGCAAGACAGCTGACACCATTACATCAGTCTTTCTTGCTGTGGAGCCTGTAGCAGAAGCAGTTCGCAAGTGTGCCGGTTGGTCGCTACCAGAGTTCGAATTTTCATCTGAAAACGTCTAAAGCTAAGTACCCCATTGGGGATTCATTTTTCTTGCACTATCCGATGTCAGAAAAAGTTAACAATTGTCTCACCTGTGGAAAGCAGATCCCACACCGAGACTTCCATTCATACTGCATTACTTGTTTAGGCCCAGACCACGACGTCCCCCTTTGCCAGTTCTGTACCCTCTTCAACCCGACAACCATTCGTCGTAGAGCTCTTATTGTAGATAGGTATTTTCATCTTCCGTCTTTGCATTCTGAAATGGCATCCATCAGCCAGCAATCTGTAGACGTTCCCAAAAAATAGAGATAAAGATAGAGACAGACCACACAAGACTAAGCCTTCCGACAATGCTACCAGTAAGCAGCTCATCAGTTCTCCGGAATTCAGTGAAGTGCTTTTGCAGCCCCTGATATGATATCTATGCAGGCCTCTACTGAGACCCTTTCAGAGTCTGGTATGCCACAAAAATCTTCTTTGTCTTCTAAGCCTTTGGTCATCTCTGCCTCGGTTGGGTCCAGAGCCATGACGTAGGCACCGGCTTCCGAGGAGGCCTTTCGCGCTACCAATTCTAGAAAGAAACCAATGTGCTGTCATCCAACTACCACTTCTCTCAGACCAATGGATTCTCTTTGGCCTAGAAACCAGACAATTCCTAGGAAATCTACCTCTATTCTCCATCTTACTCCTGCTCCACCTCCCCAAGCACAAATGCTTAAGATGGCGGAGGATCTTCTCTCCCTTTTCAGGGATAGTCAGGCCACATCTTCTAAAAGGAAAAGGTGTCCTTCTCTCCTGAAATTCTGTCAGAACAGGATTCTGAGGAATCTGATTATTCAGTTTCTGAAGAGGAACAACAGCTTCTTATTGCTTATGAAGACTCAGATGCAGAGGAATCCATTCCTTCTGCCTCCCCACCAGAAGATCTTTCCTTTGGGGAAACCCTTCAGACCGTCAGGGAGCATTTCCACTGGGAATCTCAGGACTTCCCTTAGTCTAAGAAAAGACTAAGAGAGTTTCTAGAACTGCCCAGCACAGACTCCTGGCCACCCACCTGTTTTAGAAGTGATGGATGATATTTTCCGTGAATCCAGCTTAGCCTCTGATGCCCTTCCACCTACTCTCACTAAACCTGACAGTATTGCAGAGTGCTGGATTCTCACAAATACCTGTACAGAAATCCTGCTGCAATCCAAAGGTCATTACACAGGGGCCAAGACGAGCTAAGGCTAGCTCTGCAAAGAATCCTGTTTCTTTTCTGAGGATTCCAGAGCTCTGGACAGATGGGGTAAAAAAGTATACATCTCTGCAACCTTAGCTATCAGAGCACTCAACTGTCAGTTCCATATGTTAAAATATCAACAACACTTTGGAACTATTAAAACAAAAGATTTCTTCCTTTCCTGACTGTGCCAATTCTAAAGAGTTAGCAGGTTTACTGCACTCTACTTGTCAAGTGGCCAAACACGCTCTGCACTGTGGATATGATGCACTAGAAGCCACAAGCAGGGCAGCAGTGTCAGGATCTGTTATTTGGAGACATGCATGGTTGAAGGAACAAACTGTCCCTGATCAAGTCAAGTCTAAATTAATTGATGCACCCTTGGATAAGGACTGCTTGTCTGGAATTAAAGCAGAAGAAGTGCTTAAAAAGATGGAAGACAAAGCAAAATTTATGCAAACAGTATAAGGTTTCTTTCAGGTCCAACCTCTCAGGTTCAGCAGGAATTTCCCGTCTAAGCACTGGTCCTTTCCTGCACCTGGTAGACTGGGGCAAGGTAAGCCCTGCAGGGACAGACTGCCCAGGACTTTATCCCAAGGACAGCAGAGAACCAAACAGTGGGCCTCCTCCACTAAGGCAGGGAGTTCTAAGCAACCCTTCTATGTGAAAACTGCTCAGTGACTCCCTCTCCCCCCTCTGCCCTCCTTTCACTCACCAAAAGGTAGGAGGAAGGCTCTCCCTCTGCAAAGAAAATTGGCTTTTTATAACCAAAGACCAATGGATCTTAAAGATCATTTGTTACGGATACAAATTCTCTTTCAAGGAAGAGAGCATCCAGTCTTACCTCTAAATCAATTGTCGGAGGAGTCAAAACAAGTCCAAATTCTCATATCCCAGGGGGCAGTAGAACCTGTTCCTGCAGACCAAACAGGCAAAGGCTTTTATTCCAGACTATTCCTTGTTCCCAGAAAATAGGGCACTTCATAGGTAGGTACTAGGCTATTGGCCCTAGGGCCTATATAAGCCTAGCCAAACGGTACCCTGGCTTTCGCCATCCAAAAAATAATGTTCATTTGCCCCTGTCAAGCAGAGCCACAGAAGTGATCCCTGGGGTGAATTTCCTATCTCCCATCCAATCATCAAGATTTTTCTTGAAGAGTGCTAATGAGGAACTTTGTTTGATATAGATAGTTTGTTCCAGAGTATAGGAAGTCTTTGGGACAGGAATCTATCCCTCCAGCATGTTCCGTTTATTGTGGTGACAAGGTTTATGTCCCTAGAGCATGTAGCTCAGAGGGATTAGGATTTCTTTAAGTGGCGCATGTCCAACAGCTTTAGGTTTGACATAGCTTTGTATGTTAGACAGAGATTGCCTCTGAGTAGGCGATATGCGATGGAGTAAAGCTGGAGTTTTTTGAGACTGTCTGCATAGAGCATCTGTTTGAGGCCGATAATCCTCTTTGTGAGTTATTTCTGCGGCCTTTCCAGTTGTTGTAGATGTCTTGTGAGGTACATACCAAAAGGGGCATTGTACTCTATAATGGGTCTAATGAGTGATAAGTAGATGGGAACAATGACCTCTTTTTTCCTGGATGAGAAACCTTTTGTGATGGTGTGCCACGTAGAAGGATTTCCTGACTACAGTGGCAATGTGATTATCAAAGGAGAGGCTACTGTCTACCTGTGTCCCAAGGTCTCTTATCACACTTTCGGTGTTAAGTAGACTACCGCCTATGTGGTAGTTCATGAGTACAGAGTTTTTACCAAAAGGGATGACCATGCACTTTTTGGCATTGAGCTTGAGGCCATGGCTTTGACACCAGGCATCTGTCTCAGTGAGGCCCTTTTGTAGGATGTCCACATCATTAGGAGTTTTGATTATGGCTCATAGTTTGCAGTCATCTGCAAACTTCTTTAACCAAAGACCTTCTGTGTTAGCCTGTACTTCAGAGAAGTAGATACCAAACAGGAGAGGACCCAGGACTGAACCTTGTGGTACTCCACCCTGTCACTGGTTTGACGTTGGATTTGGAGTCTGCTACTTTCACAGTGTGGGTTCTGTCAGTGAGCCAGTTGGCAACCCATTTTGTGACATATGGATTTATACCTAGTTTAGTGAGTTTATCTATAATTTCAGAGTGGGGGATGGTGTCAAAAGCCTTGGTGAGATCTAGATAGGCTGTTTGAACCACCTTACCCTCATCTATGGCTTTGGTGACTGCTTCAATGAAGTCTATCAGGTTTAGGAGACATGGTCTGCCTTTTACAAACCCAGACTAGGGTCCAGAGTTTGGAGAGTACCAATGTCATTGTTTATAAGTTCCATGATGATACGTTCCATAGCCTTGTAAACCATGCTTGTCAGGCTAATGAGAGTGGTAGTTCCTGGGATCCATGGTGCCACCCCGTTTGTGGAGTGGGATAACCGTTGCTGTGTACCATTCAGTGGGCACATAGCCTGAGGTGAGGCTATGATTGAACATGGTACTTAGGTGGGGTGCCAGTTCGTTCTGTAGTTTGTGTAGAATGCAGCCTGGGATGTTGTCAGGTCCCATGGATGCTGTGTTCTTGGCTTTGGAGAATGTGTTTTTTACCTGTGCAGCCGTGATTACAGGAACTTTGCATTCTTCCGGTATAGAGGTGGGCCCTTTAGGGGATGAGAGGGGGGTAAAGTTAGCATTGAACCTGTCTGTCAGGATGTTGGCAATATCAGTTGGTTCTGTATATTTAGTGCCATTGTGATGTAACTCAGAGCAGATCTGAGTGTTGCCATTGAGATTCTTGACACAGCTATAGAATGCTTTGTGGTTGTCTTTAGAATCAATGGCGATTTTGTTTTCGTAACTAGCTTTGGAGGATTTTATGAGGGATCTCAGCTTCTTACTCCAGTTATGGGATTTTACTTTTTTCTGCAACAGTTTCTTCTGTTGTAGAGTTTGTTTATGGCAGAGGACCACCATTTTAGCTTCCTTTTTTGGAGGATAGCATCTTGGTTCTGTTAGGGATTGCATGATCCATGCACTCGTGTAAGTGCTTATAAAGTGCATTTATGTAGGATTTAGCAGTCGTACCTCTATTGTCCGTCAGCATGAGTGTCGTGAAGTTTGCCACTTCTGTCTTAAGAAGCGTGAAGTTGGCTTTGGAGAAATTTTTTACGGTGGTTTCTGTAATGGGGGTGGGGGTAGGATGTGGATGTCTAGGGTGATTAGCTTGTGGTCAGATCTGACCAACAAGGAACTGACCTCTGGTGTGGAACACCGGTTACCCATGTTGGTAATGACCAGGTCTAAGATATTGCTGCCCCTGGTCGGGGTGTGGTTAAGTTGATCCAAGATGTT
Source organism: Protopterus annectens (assembly GCF_019279795.1). NCBI lineage: Eukaryota > Metazoa > Chordata > Ceratodontiformes > Protopteridae > Protopterus > Protopterus annectens. Next base: position 1,731,919,055 of record NC_056725.1, read on the forward strand.
GGAATTTATGAATTCCAGAAAACGTTGAGCACAAGAGTTGGTACATGAGTAGTTTTCCCAGTTAATGGTGGGGTAGGTTAAATCACCCATTATTAGGGTGTTAGGTTGTACCCTAATATTTTCCAATGCATAAAGAAATGAGGAGTAGGAATCCTGGGGCATGGTGAGGTTTCTTTAGCAAGCTACAATTTGGATTGCGGTCTTGCCCAGAGTTGATTGCACTTGAATAATCTTGGATACATTATGCTGAGCAACTAGCCTGGAGATGTGGATATCCTTAATGAATATGGACACACCTCCTCCTTTAGTGTTTCGGTCCAGGTTAGGTGGCCGAAAGGTGTGGTATGAATTATAGCCTGGTAATGCAGGGGTGCTCTCTGGAGCCTTGAACCAGGTCTCTGTCACTGCACAGATGTCAGTGTTGTCCATTTTATGGAGTGCCTCGAGCGAGTGCATTTTGAGGTTTAGACTTCTAGCATTGAGTAGCATTACCCCCCAGATTTTGCTTGCTTGTACCTGTTGTGGTGGTGAATTTGCCATTTGAACCTTGCCTAAAAAAAGGCACTATAGGGGTGGCAGTAGCCTTAGCCAGTATCCGGAATCCCAAGGGTGACAGGTGCAGGCCATCTCTGGCAGAGCATCGTGGTTTGTCGATCGTGTCATTCCAGGAAGACAGATACTGGATCCCCTTAGAATGACACCAGAAGCTTAGCCAGTTGTTGAAGTCAATCATTTTGTCCTTGTACTGTGGTATCATTCTGGGTGATGGCAGGATGCTACTCAGGGCTAGGGTCATACCTGCCTGGGCTACAAGATCGGACAGCTCCTCCATGTCTCTTTTCATGTAGTACAGGGAGGTACGTCTCAGGTCAGGAAGATGCTCCTCTTGGAGGGAGTCTGCTTTGGTTGGTGCCCCATCTTGGATCTATCCATTCTGAATACCTCCCTGGTTGTCCCAAAATTCAAAATGCTAACTTTGCAGCAGCTGCTGCTGCCTATGCTGACAGAAAATGCCTGGTTAGTGACCCTAGACCTAAAGCATTCCAACCTCCACATCCCCGTAATGGAATCCTGCAGGAAATTGCTGTGCTTCAGGGCAGGTTTACAACACTTTGAGTTCTTTGCACTACCCTTTGGCATATCTACTGCACCCAGGGTATTCACCAAATGCTTATCCCTTGCCATAGCATTTTGCAGACAGTGAAATATTCAGATTTACCCTTATCTGGACAACTGCCTCATTCAGGCAGAGTGCAAAGAAAAGATGCTCCAGGACCTCCTCTTTGTCAAAACTATCCTAACCTCCTTAGGTTCACCATCAACAAAAAGAAATCAAAACAGACTCCCTCCAAGAGGATCATTTTCCTGGGAGCACTGCTGGACACAGCATCTCAAATGGCCTTCATATCACCAGAAGAGCAAAGCTTCCTGCCACTCTGCTTTACTCAGCTGGCTTCCAGAAGTCACCTCACAGCGGGGAAGTTCCTGCAAGCTTTGGGGTACATGGCATCTTGCATTCTTCTAATTCCCCTGGCCAGGCTCCACATGCGGAAACTTCAGTGGTATGTAAAGAACCTTTGGTTTCAGCACTGTCAGCCTCTAGAGACCCCCTCTCCCTTTGATCCCGTGGACAAGGGCCTGTGACAAGAACAAGGGTCTCCCCTTCATCCTCCGCCCTACCAGCCAGACCATCACCCCTGATGCCTCAGACATGGCTTGGGGTGCTCACCTGGCAGGAAGGAGCACCCAAGGCCTTCGGGATGCCCAGCACTTTCTTTACACATCAACCAGAAGGAAATGATGGCAGTACAAAAGGCCCTGTTGTCCTTCAAATCCCATCTCAGGCCAGGGGTTCTCCTTATCAAAACAGAGTACACCACTGTAATGTACTACATCAAAAAACAGGGAGGAACCCAGTCCTACCCTCTGTGCAGGCTAGCCACGAACCTCTGGCAGACAGCCTCCTCCATGGATTGCACCTAATAGCCCAATACCTACGAGGGATCAACAGCTCCCTAGCAGACCACTTAAGCAGAAACTTGCTGGAACCCCATGAATGACAGCTCCACAGAAAAATACTTTTTGCAAGTCACTCATGAGTGGGGAACTCCAGAGGGGTGGATCTCTTTGGTTTGTACCTGAACCACCAGTTGGAAAAATTCTGTTCCAGGGAGTATCACCGTCTAGCATGGAAGGTGGATGCCTTGACCTTCCCTTGGAACTCCCTCTTTGTGTATGCATTCCCTCCTCTGCCTCTTATCGCCAAGGTACTGATCAAGATAAGGGAGGAGAGGCCAAAGGCCATCCTCATTTGTCAAGATTGGCCTAGGCAGCATTGGTACCCCTTACTGCGCAGCCTGATATCTCAGCCTCCCAGGCAGCTTTCTCTCATTTCAGACTTCTTGACTCGGGCAGGGTGGGAAATGCTGCACCTGGACTTGCAGACTCTCACAAAATGACAGTATGGCTTATACCCTAAAAGCAAACCGGTCCTAGACATTATAACAGAGGCCAGGAGGCCCAACACCAGAAAATCTTATGCAGGAAAATGGAAAAGATTCTGCTCCTGGAGTCAGTCCAGAGAGGGTAGATGTTCATCGTGCATACAGCTGCAGTAATCACAGATGGGTTCTCTGCCATCAGGCAGGTCCTCGGTCGGCCGAATTCCAAAGTCTAGGTCCGGCGTCGGTTGTTGTCGCTTTCTTTCCTGACGTCAGTGAGGCAGGGGTATATAAGACACAGCCGACGCCATTTTCTTCAGTCGTTTTTGCCGCGCGGTGCCCGAAGCAGAAGCAGTTCGCAAGTGCCGGTCGGCTAGCTCCTGAATTTATGAAAAATTGGAAACCGAAGTCTGCATTAAAGCTAAGTACCCCGTTGGGGAAACTTTTCTTGCCTGAGACCGATGTCAGAAAAAGTTAACAATTGTATTTCTTGTGGGAAGCAAATACTGCATAAGGAATTCCATTCCCTCTGCATACCTTGTTTAGGCCCAGACCACGACGTCTCGGGCTGTCGCTTTTGCGCTACTTTCAATAAACGCACTATTAAACGTCGGGCGGAGTTCACCCAACACTTTTTTGGTAAAGCCTTTGATTATAAAATGTCGTCGGAGACTCAGACTACCGTTTTGTCCAAAAAACGCAAGGACAAGGACCGACACGCGAGGTTCGCAGTCCCCACTGACACCACCCCAAAACCGGCTACACATGGTCCGGTTCTCAGCGAGACGCCTATGCAGTCCCTGACTACCGACGACACTTCTTTGGCGGGGTCTTCTGTAACCGAGACCGCAGGTACCTCGGCCCATACCCAGACTACAACCACCGAAGCCACTGTGAGCGTTGAGCCTCCTAATGTGGACAGGTCCACTTCCACCCATGGTGTCTTTAGACCCTCATCTTCCTTTTCCATTAAGGCCTTTACTAAGTCCAAATCAGCCAGGCATCCCAAGAGGCCTGTTGCACAGGGCCCATCTCCAGGACCCATGCCTAAAAAGCAGATGCTTAAAATGGCTGAGGATTTAATTAATCTTATCAGGGGGTTCCCAACCCCCTCCAGACAAGAGGCCCAGAGTGGAGGAAGATTTTCCCTCTTCTGATCAGGGCTCCATTTTTTCAGATCATTCTGATGTAGAGGAACACTCTTACTCCCCTTTTGAAGATTCTGATGCAGAGCAGTCCATTCCTTCTGTATCTCCTCCTGAGGATTTTTCTTTTGGGGAAACCTTGCACACCTTGAGGGAACACTTCCATTGGGAAGGCCAAGACTTTTCTGATTCCAAGAAAAGACTTAGAGAATTTCTTTTGTTACCTCAACACAGACCTCTGGCGATACCTCCTGTCTTGGACATACTTGATGATGTTTATTCGGAGGCTTGCCTTAATCCGGATTCCCTGCCTCCTGCCCCACCCCAGTCAAGCCTGATAGGTACTACAGAGTTCCTAACTCTCACCAATTTCTTTACAAAAGCCATAATGCTGACCCTGAAACCATTTCTCAAGGCCCCAAGGGAATGAAGGCCTCTACTGCTAAGAATCCACTACCTTCCGAAAGAGAGTCAAGATCCTTAGAAAGGTGGGGAAAAAAGGTATATACCTCGGCCACCCTAGCCATGAGGGCATTAAATTGTCAGTTTCATATGCTTAAATATCAGCAGTTTCTGTTATCACAATTAAGAGATAAAATGTCTCAACCTGAACAACCAGATTTAAAGGAGTTGCAGGATATGATGCATAGTGCAGAGCAAGTGGGTAAACACACCTTACAATGTGGCTATGATGCCCTAGAGGCCTCAAGTAGAGCTGCTGTTACAGGATCAGTCATTCATCGACATGCATGGCTTAGGGAACAAATCTTGCCTGATCATGTGAAAGCTAAACTACTAGATGCTCCTTTACAAAAGGATGTGCTATTTGGTACTAATGCTGAGGCGATATTACGGAAGATGGAAGAAAAAGCCAAATCTATGCAAACTGTCAAAGCTTTTCTACAGGTTCAACCACCACGTTTTAGCAGAAATTGGCCTTCTAAAAACTGGTCCTTTCCAGCCACGGACAAGCCCCAAAGAGGTAGATACAGGCGTGCAAGGGGCAGAGGACAATCACAAGGATCATATAGAGGCAGGCAATGGCAAACTCCAGCACCAAGAGGTGGCGAAGACAGTGCACAACAATACAGGAAACAAACCCAATGACTTCCTCCTTTCCATGCCAAGCAAGTCTCAGCTGGCAGCACCCTTGGGAGGAAAGCTGGCATTATTTACAAGAAATTGGCATATTGTCACAACAGACAAATGGATCCTGGATGTTATAAACAGAGGCTACAGATTTAATTTTCACACTCTTCCAAAAATGAGAGGCATGCCAAACCTGCCACACAATCAAAGGGCAGAGGCACAACTACAAATTTCAAAGCTCATAGATATGAAAGCTATTCAAGAGGTACCTACTCACGAATAAGGTCAAGGTTTTTATTCCAGGCTATTTCTGGTACCAAGGAAAGAAACCGACTGGAGACCCATTTTGGACTTATCCATCCTAAACACATTTCTACTCATACCAAAATTCAAGATGCTCACTTTACAGCAGCTTCTTCCCATGCTGGGCAAGGAGTTTTGGCTGGTAACATTGGACCTCAAGGAGGCATACCTGCATGTCCCAATCAGCAAAGCTGCAGAAGATACCTCAGATTTCTTGCAGGTTCAATCCACTATCGATTCTCTGCATTGCCCTTTGGCTTATCTACTGCGCCCAGAGTATTCACGAAATTCCTGGCATCAGTAATTGCCTACTGCAGACTTCAAGGGATACAAATTTACCCTTATTTGGACGACTGCCTGATCCAAGTGGACAGCAAGCACATACTTCTGGAACATCTGGCTTATGCAACACGGTTACTGAATTCTCTGGGATACACAATCAACAAAGAGAAATCCAGGCTAACACCATCTCAGAAAATAAACTTCCTGGGTGCCAACTTGGACACAAACACCCAGATGGCCTATCTTACGCCAGAAAAACAGGGGCGACTAACTCAGTACTTCAAAATGCTAGCAAATTGTACCAGGCTTACTGCAAGGAAAATCCTGCAGGCTCTGGGCTTCATGGCATCTTACATTCTTTTAATCCCATGTGCAAAGTTGCATATGAGGAAACTTCAGTGGTACCTAAAAAACCTATGGTCTCAACACAGCCACAGTTTGGAAACAATAATACCAATAATTCCATGTTTGCAAAAGGAATTTCTATGGTGGGCCCAAGCTTGTCAAACAAACACAGGTCTCCCATTCTGCAAGCCTCAAGCAAATCAAGTCATCACAACAGACGCCTCAGATTACGCCTGGGGGGCGCACATGACAGACAGGTGCATTCAGGGCAAATGGTCCCAAAGGAAAAGCACCTTCACATCAATCAATAAATGCTAGCAGTGATAAATGCAATTACAGCTTTCAAAGACCTCCTGCATCCAGGACAATTATTGATAAGAACAGACAACACCACAGTAATGTGGTACATAAACAAACAAGGAGGAACACATTCATACCCCCTGTGCAGACTAGCCATGACACTTTGGAACTTGGCTCTGGAATGGCAAATCGAACTTCAAGCACAGTACTTGCCAGGTTTGGAAAACACGCTGGCAGACAATCTAAGCAGAAATATGACAGATCCACACGAATGGAAGTTGCATCCTCAAGTGTTTACAAGGATAGTCCAAGCGTGGGGGAGGCCAGACATAGATCTCTTCGCCTCCCGCAGGAATCATCAATTGGAAAAGTTTTGTTCAAGGACCTTTCATCCAAAGGCGTGGAGAGTGGACACCCTTTAATTCAGTTGGACAGCATGGACAGTTTGTGCTTTCCCACCTCTGCCTCTTCTGCCCAAGGTGCTCTTGAAAGCAAGAGCAGACAGACCGAAGATGATACTGATTGCTCCAGACTGGCCAAGACAACACTGGTACCCACTCCTGAGGAGCCTAACAGTTACTCCTCCTTGGCCCCTACCTCTAATGCCTCTTCTGCTGACTCAGCACAGCTACAAAACTCATCACAGTCAGCTGAAAACACTCAATCTCGCTGCATGGAAAATTCCTTAACACCAAAACAGACCCTACTCCCCAAAGAGGTGCAGGATGTCATTTTGGAGGCCAGAAGGCCATCTACTAGAAAGACTTACTCCACAAAATGGAAACAGTTCTGCTCTTGGAATGAGAAAAAAGGCCAGGACCCTAGAAAACTGAATTTGCCTCAGGTATTACAGTATCTAGCTGAGCTGCTGAACAGTGGACTTTCATTTTCCTCCATAAAAATCCATGCCTCAGCCATTTCTGCAGAATTCAACACGGATCCACCCTTATTCTCTCACCCACTCTTAAGACAGTTCCTCAGAGGGGCTAAGAATATAAGACCACCAAGGAAACAACCAGTGCCAGCCTGGGATCTTAATTACATTCTAGAAAAATTAACATTGCCTCCCTTTGAACCAGCTGCCTCAACAGATTTGCAATATTTGTCCTGGAAAACAGCTTTCCTTCTGGCCATTACCTCAGCTCGTAGGGTTTCGGAACTACAAGCCCTCATGGCTGTGCAGCCTTTTCTCATCTTCCATCAGGACAGGGTTTCCCTTCGAACCAACCCCTCATTTATGCCTAAAGTGGTATCCAGGGTAGCTTTAAATCAAGCCATACACTTACCTACCTTTTACCCCAATCCTCAAAACAAAGGGGAAAGGCTGCTACACTCCTTAGACATCCATAGACAGCTACGTTATTATTTGGACAGAACAAAGCCTTTCAGGAAATCAGAACAACTTTTTGTGTCCTATGCTGTAGGAGCTCAAGGGAAGACAGTTACCAAACAGACAATTTCAAAATGGATAGGCCACTGCATACGGTTTTGTTACTCCTATCATGGAAAACCTGTCCCTACAGGCATCAGATCCCACTCCACCAGGGCCACAGCTACCTCTACAGCCTTCCTCAGAGGAGTTCCTACCAAAGATATTTTGGAGGCAGCCACTTTGAGTTCTGTGCATACCTTCACAAAACACTACCACCTGCCTTTATATTCCAAAACTAGAGCAAACTTTGCCACTGCTGTGTTGCAGGGCATTCTGGCTCATCCCAGTTCCACCTGGTGCCTACCACCCTGTGCGTAGCTTTGGGATTCCACCCATCTGTGATTACTGCAGCTGTATGCACGATGAACATAGTACAGTTTTGTACCTACCATAAATGTAGATGTTCGAGTGCTAATACAGCTGCAGTACAGTTTTCCCTCCCTCCTTCCCCTCTTGGTAGGGGCCTAGGGCCTAACCCCTCTTCATACAACCTGATTGGGTTATCCTTCTATGGTATATTTGCTTGCAACTACTGATTTTGATTATATTGCATTGCATGTATATAAATATAATTTATGTATTGCCTTCCTTCTGGGGGCACCTGACATCTGGGGCAAGAAAGACTGAAGAAAATGGTATCGGCTGTGTCTTATATACCCCTGCCTCACTGACGTCAGGAAAGAAAGCGACAACAACCGACGCCGGACGTAGACTTTGGAATTTGGTCGACCGAGGACCCGCCTGACGGCAGAGAACCCATCTGTGATTACTGCAGCTGTATTAGCACTCGAACATCTACATTTATGGTAGGTACAAAAGTGTACTTTCCTCACATCCTTCCATCCCTCTTATCCTGGACCATCTAGCGGATTTACTCAATTCTGGCCTCTCCGTCTCTTCTATTAAAATCCATGCCTCAGCCATTTCAGCTCATTTCAATACAGATCCGCCCCTGTTCTCACATCCTTTGATTAAGCAGTTCCTCAGAGGGGCTTTGAATATCAGACCTCCCAGAAGGCTACCCACACCAGCCTGGGACCTGAATTATGTTTTGGGAAAACTTAACCTTACCACCCTTCAAATCTGCTGCTTCAGCAGAGCTAAAATACCTCTCCTGGAAGACTGCTTTCCTGCTAGCTTTCACCTCAGCCAGAAGGGTTTCAGGACTTCAGGCATTGATGGCCATTGAGCCGTTCATCATTTTCCATGCAGACAGGGTTTCCCTGAGGACTAACCCCTCCTTTATGCCCAAGGTGGTATCTGATATAACTCTCAACCAGGCCATACATCTACCCACCTTCTTCCATAACCCTCAAAACAAGGGGGAAAGAAATCTCCACTCACTTAGACGTGCACAGACAGCTCAGATACTACCTAGACCATACTAAAGGCTTCAGGAAAACAGACCAGCTGCTGGTCAACTTTGCCCCTGGGGCAGAGGGGAAACCAATTTCCAAACAAACCATCTCCAAATGGATATCACACTGCATCCATTTCTGCTACAGATTTCATGGGAAACCTCCCCCTAAGTCTGTTTGCACCCATTCCACTAGGGCAGCCTCCATTTCCACAGCATTCCTCAGAGGAGTTCCCACCAGGGACATCTTGAAAGCTGCCTCCTGGACTTCTGTCTACACCTTTACTAAGCATTATCATCTTCCTCTTTTCAATAAAGCTAGGCCAGGGTTTGCCAATGCATTTCTTCAGGGCATACTGAGCCAGGTCTAGGTCTATTACTAATCCTACCACCCTTATCCTCAGCTTTGGGACTCCTCCCACAGGTGATGACTGCAACAGTGAAACACAAAGAACAATAGTACAGTTGTGTACACTTACCATAAATATAGATGTTCAAGTGTGTTCACTGTTTCAGTCCTGGTTTCCCTCCCTCCTTCCCCCTTATTTCCTCTTTTCTTAGGGAGACATAAGCTTCTTATGGTGGCTTTTTGCCACCAGGTCACCCTTACCATATTTCTTGGGGCTCCTATGGTTAGGGCAAGAAAAACTGATTTAATGGCGTCAGCTGCCTTGCTTTATAGCACTGACGACCTGATGTCAGTCAACAAGCGATATCAGCTGATGCAGAAAAACATGGTCTCTGGTATTCGGGCTGGCCGAGGGCTACCGCAGCAGGGATAACAACCCACAGGTGATGACTGCAACAGTGAATACACTCGAACATCTACATTTATGGTAAGTGTACACAAATGTACTTTCTGCATATAGTGTATTTTCTTGTGTCCAAATCAAGATCTCTGTTTAATTTAGAATTTTTACAGTGAAAGTTCATACCCCTTTTGACCTCCTCTGCCTTTAGATCTAAACATGTACCTGAAAATCAGTACCTGTTGGTGTGACATATTTATAAGCAAGCACATTCCCTGCTTCTAAAATGTTCTCTCTAGACTTCAAAAAATGTAACACCCTTTATGCTTTCAAAACTAGACTTGGAAAATTGGAAGGAAGACCACAAATGTATGCCGGGGGTATATAGAATTAGTAATCTTATCAGGGTAACTAATATTCTGTCAATAACACGAGAAGTTGTGGTTAAATAACTTGAGTTTCCTTTGGTCATAACCTAACTGTGATACTGCTGACCTTTGTCTTTCGCAAATGGTCAATCAGAGTAATGTGGAATATTGTACATATTAGGTTACTATCATGTCTGTATTATGTTTTATAGACTGGACACACTGTACTTCAAACATTGTTACTTTTTTGATATTGTATTTTAGATATTTTACACTGTTTGTATTGTTTTACTGTGGGACTCATTTTGTGTTGTGCTCATAGGTTAGTAGTAGGCAGAAGTTTGAACAGCCACAAGCATCTGTCATCATCAACAACACCCTACTTCCCATTTTCTGTCTGGGGTTGGAGTGTTGTATTAACTGTTGCCATCTCTCTCTCAGTTCAGTGTCACATTTCTGCATTTTTCGACACTCGTGCCTCACTGTTACAGATCTTCTCTCTCACAATCCATCCACCTGTTTGCTGGACGCCCTCATTTCCTCTTGCCTTCTTTTTGTCTGTCCAAAATCATCTTCACCAGATTGTCTTCTGCTTTTCTGCACGTGTGCCAGAACCACCATAATATGTTCCCTTTTATCTTTTCTGCATTTGGAGCTATGATGACGTGTGCTCTTATGTCATTTATGTCCCACATTGTACATCCAACCACCCTTCTAAGGCACTTCATTTCCATCACCTATAGCTTTCTTATGTGCTCTGCCTTTATTGCCCAGGTTTCTGTACCATGCAGTAGCACTGTCCACACCACTGTCTTATCCACCTTACTTTTCATCTTCTTTGGTGTTCTTCTGTCATAGAGTACACCTGAGACTTCATGCCAGTTGGCTGCAGCCCCTCTGTTTCTAGCTTTGACCTCTTCAGTTAGACTTCCCCTCTCCTCAACCTCCCCTCCCAGATACTTGAAGCTGTTTACCTGTTCCTCTATCTTCCCCTCTATCTCAGTTCTCAGCTTCTTCTGATTTCCCCAGTTTGCTGCCATTACCACTGTCTTATCTGAACTTGGTTTCATCTCATGTGCCTTCAGTTTTGCGTTCCATTCCCCTATCCTTTACTGAAGTTCTTGCTCAGAGTCTGCCTGTATTAAGCCATATCATCTGCATACAGCAACTTTGTGATCTGTTTGTAAATGTAATCCATCACCAGCAGTGGGTTCAGATCTGAATCCTGTGATGCACACGCACTCCCACTGGGAACCCCTTGGTGAGACCAAGCACTGTTCGTACTTTTGGGTCCTTGTACATAGCATGCACTAATTCAACAAATGTTTCTGGGACTTCAGACTACCGCAGAACTGCCCAGATCTGCTTTCTTGGGACATTGTCATATGCTTTCTGCAAGTCTAAGAATACTCAGTTGGAATATTTCCTCATATCTAGCTTCTTCTCAAGTATCTGTCACACTGGAAACGTTGAGTCAGTTGTGCTGCATCCTGATCTGAATCCAAACTGCTCATGTCCCATCTTATTTTCTACTAGTCTGCATATCCATTTATCAATTACCCTCTCCAGAATTTTCCTGCAATGTGACAGGAGTTTGATACCACTGTACTGCCCACAGTTGTGGCTGTCCCCTTTGTTTTTGTATACTGATACACACATACTTCTGCAATAATCTGGGATATGCCTTTTTCTCTCCACTGCTATGTGTACCTGCAGGAGCCATTTCTCCCCTATCTCACCCAGCATCTTTATCACATCTGCTGTGACCTCATCTGAGCCTGCTGCTTTCCGTGACTTCATTTTCCTTAGTGCTGTTCTTAATTCTAGGGTGGGCTTCTCTTTGTCTCTCATCATAGGCTGTGTCTGGGGCAGTACAGCTTCTTTGAAGTTTATTTCAGTCAGAAGCTGCTGGAAGTCCTCCTTCCATCTGCCTTTGATGTCTTGTGGACTGGTGAGCAGGTTATTGCTGGCTTCCCTTGTGAAGAGAGCCTGACTATCTTCTTTATCGTTCTCTCTTTGCCTTGCAACATGATAGGGTTTCATTGTGCCACCTACTGAGCCACTTTCCAGAAGCTGATACAGTCCCTCCGATGCCCTGTTCTTTGCTATTGCAACTGCTGTCTTAGCCTGTTTGTTAGCCATCCAGTTTTCCTTCCTAGCCTGGTCTGTCTTTTCAGTCTCCCACTTTTTCCTGCAGTCTTCTTTCTTTTAATGATTTCCTGGACTTCTGCATTCTACTACAAGCTTTCCTTATGTGTCTTATTTCCACACCTGGCTCAGCCACATATCTGTTTTGTAATCCTCACACATACTGTTTTGAGGTGCTGCCATTCTTCTTCAACCCCACCTATTTCCTCCTTTTTGGGGGGGTTCTAGAACCCCGAGTATTTCTTTGAACTGTTTTACTTTCTATCAAGTCAACTTCCAGGTCTTGAGCCTGGTCTCTTGTCGACCTTAGGGCCTTCTGTGACCACTGCTTGCAGCTGATTGTGGCAGCTAGTGGTTTATGCTGTGGATCGATTGTTTCACTAGGGATGCTTTTGCAATCACTGATTCTACCCCAGTGCCATTTCATTTACCAAGAGTAGTCTACCTGAGTTGCATGTTGGCCACTCTTGCATGTGATCTAGTGACTCTGTTGTCAAACCATGTCTTGGCTACTGTCAAGCCATTTGCCAGACAAAAGTCTAGAATAGCCTCTCTCTTTTATTTCTGTTGCCCCACCCACGTGGGTCGAGGCAGTCCCTCATATCTTATTCTTTCTGTCCTGATATGTGCATTCAGGTCACCCATTATTGACACCAATTCCTGTTGGAGTACTTTATGAAGTAGATCCTGTGATTGTTGTCTGAATGTACTGTTATCTTCACTATCACAACCCTGCTGTGGGGCATAGGATGGGATTATGAATACTGCCCTATCATTTCAGTGGAGTCTAATTACCATGAGCCTGTCACTAATTCTGATGACAACCCTCACTGTCTCCTGAAGCCTCTGTCTCACCACAGTTCCCATACCATTTCCAGCCTGTCCTTCTCCAGTATAGTAGACTCTGGATCCTGAGCAAAGTGGATTTGCTGCATTGCCCTTCCATCTTGTCTCTTTGATACATAGGATGTCCAGCCTCGTGTGTACTATCATGTCATCCACTTCCAAGTTCTGTCCTGTTCGGGAACCTACACTTGGTGTAGTAATACTTACTTCATGTTTGACAAGTTGACTGTCTTTATATCCAGCTTTTGCTCAACTGTGTTATCCCAGGTAACCCAGGCTGGGCAACTGGACACTGGTTGGCCAGTAGCTTATTGATCCAGGGCTGCTGGTCCTTTATGGAGTGTACACACTGACCATTAGGGGCACTTACACCCCTCCCACTCTTAGCATGGTTCCCTGGTAAGGTCGGAGTAGGCTGAGTCCTTAACCCACTTATCACTGGCAAATACCCATGCCCATTTGGTGACATTAGTCAACATGATTGAGTCACCTAGAGTCATATTTTACACCGAGTGGCTAGCTCTGTCACTAAGTGCAGTCTGTGATCTGTGTTCTCCTGTGTTGAGGATACTGTGCACCACAGTGGATGCCCAAAGCAGTTGTTATATTGCCGGTTCCCCTCATCCTCTACAAGGATACAGGCAATGCTTCACAAGCCCCAGTGGTGATACAGAGACCATGAGCAGATTGATTTGGTTTGAGGGGAGCATTACTATATATGTGGGTTGTTCCCTCATGGTACCATTGCAGATCCCCCCAGCTGATATTGGTACAGCATATCAGAAGGGAGAAGATTTAGAAAAAATTAATGCTCTCGGAGCTGCAGTATTATGACTCATCACCTTCCCCAACCCACTTGGCGGTATAAGGCAGAAAGATCCCAAAGAACCTACACTGGAGAGTTGAATGTCTCTCTGTGCATAGAACTTCTAGAAGGAAGACTCCTTCTCAGTGTGGGTTAAACTGTAGTGCCACCATTGGCATGTAGGCATTTGAATTCAAAGGTACACTACTAAAGCACAAAAACAAAAAAATTGCTTGTTTCATCCTATCTGGGCTCAGAATGTTTTACTCTGACACACTGCCCATCTCAAACCAGAATTTCTTCGAAGGAGCTGCAGGAAAGGTTCTTTTGGTTGGTAAAATGGTAACTATGTTAGCACTAGAATGATGGGTCCCTGAGTCTGCATTTCTTATGAAAGCTAAACTGCAACACAGCTGTATGCTAGTTCCTGGGTGTCCACAGTGGAAATTTAGCTGGACATAGCAACTCTCTTCCCAGTTGATTAAAACAGAATTGCCAGCCATTGTTTTTGCCTCATAGCACAGCTGGAGACTATCCAACATTTTTATTCCAAGAAAAGGTCAGTAGAGGCCTAGATGTTAGCTGACCAGACACCAATTACTTGGGTACCTGATTGACTTTCAACCACTTGTTTTCTGAGTGCTTTTTCTCAGCAGGCCTGCTGACTGACGAGCCTCCGTCATATAGGTCCACACCATCTTTTCCCTTGTCCTGGGTATTTCTAAGAGAGGTGAGTGTGGGTGAGGGGGGATTCATTATACAGAGAGCTCATTAAGATTTCAGTATTTAGGGATTTTTCTTTGACCCTAAACTTAGCTGTGTTGACTGACATACACCCTCATCAGTGCAGAGCCATCCTGTGCCCTCTCCTTTAGCCTGCATGCTCACACACATGCATAATGGGCTACTGTCATTGGCTTGGGATCTCCAAGCGTGTCTCATGGCCTTTAAATCCCCCTGATTCAAACTGAGCTAAGAGTGACCTGGTCTTCACTAACCAGATTCACTTCCCTGGGTACAGAATGGATGATGATGATGATGTCTCTTTCAGACTCTTTACAGAAGGACGCCACCTTTTGAAGTAGATTTAAGCTGATGAAGAAATATTTTATGTGGAGTTTTGGAGGTTAAGGAGTTTTCCCTCTAACAAAAATGGTACATTGAGCTGGGTATAGAAAACTTAGCCTTAGACATTCTGCCAGTAATCAAGGCTATTGAAGATGTTTTAAACAATGTATGTCTGAAACATGGCTCACAGCTCCAAATCCCCTCAAATGCCACATAACTATTGTTTGTCCAGGAACAATTTCACCATTTGTTTAAAACCCCTTTAAAACTTTATAAAACCCAGAATGGTAGCTATCTGGTCCAAGTCTCAGTATACTAACAAATAATAGAGAAAGCTAAATCCTTCATGGATTTTGTCAAAAGCTGTGTGCTTCTACCACACTGGGGATCAGGGCCATCAACTTGCAAATGCATAAGGACAAAGTAAGTGGGATGTCCTCAGACATACTAAAGAAGTGACGCATGCTATTGCACATATTTCTCTGAGGGGGAAAGAGTACAGCTTATCTCAAACTGCAGAAAAAGGTTTATAAACAGGCTATAAATTGCCTATGTCATTGTGTATGTGTGTTCCATGACTGCTGTCATGTATACTCTATTTAGGAGGTATACCTGGTTGCAAATTCTCTACTTTCCTCATGATGTTGATGGTCACCTGCTGAATGGCTCCTGAGATGAGAATAATTTGTTTGGGGCCCCTTCTTTGCAAATCTTGAAAAAGATGGAAGAGTGACAAAATGCATTCTGTCAAGTAGCTGTTTCATTCAAAAGTCTGCAGGCATTTTAAGAATTACCTTTCCATGGCTTGACCCCTTTGTAGAACACAGACCAAGCATGAATAATGCAAGCATCGCAGACAGGCCCAGAAAAAGCTGCAATCCTTGGAGAGAAAAAGGATCAAGCTAGACACCAGCAGAAACAGATGTTAATAGTAGCATTCTTCCTTCAACAGTAACCATCTGTAGTGGTGGCTATTGCATGTAACCAAACCCCACCAACACCACCTCAGGCATACTAAGGGAAAGATTTCCCTCTGCAGTGGTTTTAACTGACCTCAGACGGTCACTAAGGAGGATGTTATTTGCAGGCTGTTACCACAAAGTTTCTTCCTCAGCTCAGTTTCCATCTTTCACGGACATACCTTCAGTGCCTTAAGACAACCTACAGCATACAGTGCCCATTATAAAACTGCTGGACTGAAAAGCAATGCAAAGAGGCCCCAGCAAGAAGCACTTGTTTCTAGTTCCAGAATAGGTATATCATTTGAGGCATATTTGTGATTTGCCGGATTTTAACAAATATGTGGGCTCAGACCAGTTGTTTTACATTAGGAAGGTTTGTGGCCTGCACTGTGGTGGCAGGACAGGTAGCTTACATCCTTCTAAGTTGGGAACTGCTGATTGAGGGCTCAGTGTCTGTTATTCTAAAAGTGTATTAGTTCTGGTTTAAGCACTTGGGCTTCAGGCCAGTTATTTTACATTAAGAAGGTTCGTGGTCTGCGCTCTTGTGGGAGGAGAGGCTGGACTCTGCCCTTCTGAGCTGGGAATTTCTGGTTAAAGGCTTATAGTGCCTGTATATTTGAACTGTTTCTTACTGGAATTGGTACACCTTGTTTGCTGTAGCATAGACTAGACCCAGGCCTGCTGAATCTAGCTTTGTTTGTATGCTTGTTTGCTTATTTCCCTGAAACGCTAATTCCACCTAAAACTCGGCTTTTCAGCGCTTCTGTGGATCCCTAGTGACATCTGCATTGCTTACTGTACTTATTTCCTTGTTTCACTTGAAAGAAAGTTACTGTTTGTCATTTTTGCATTTAAGTTACCTGTAACACATTGCATTTAAGTTACCTGGCAATTGCTCACTAAAGCAATTATATAAGTCAGCACTAAAAAATTAAAAGCACTACACCCTCACAAACTCCCCTTGAGTACCTGGTTTCCCATTGGCCCTTTTTTTCAATTATAAAGGAATTCCCAATACTATTCTAGCATGTCCAAAGGTCAGTTGTCAATCTCCTCTCCGGTCCAGCTGGTGAATTTGGGAATCTTGAGGCAATGTTACAACTGCCTCATGTACACAGACAACCCTCTCCTCCTCCCAACAAATTCCAACACATGTGAGAGATGCAACCATATAGCCAAACTGGAGGCTAAGCTCAGTACTGGCAAAACCTGTCAGGAGGAGAAGGAAACCACACTCACTACAATTCCAGTCTCACATAGACCTACCACGACAGCAAACCAAACACATAAACACACAAAAACATACTCGGAGACTCTAAATAAAAATCTGCCTAAGCAGCAGAGACCTCCAAAGCAGACACCCAAGCAACCGCTACCCCAAAACAAAACACGTGCAACACATAGCTCACAAAGCCAGTGTGCTAAACAGTCACAGCCTTTAAGGCTAAACAACACACCTGATACACTTGTAATAGGTGACTCTATCGTCAGGCACACTGACGTCCCGCTCACCAGGCTGAACAAGGAGAAGGTCACGGTGAGCTGCTTGTCGGGCGCTAGGATCCGCCACATAACACAAGCACTCAGGTCACTCCAAGGCAAGTACAAATATGACTCAGTCATTGTCCATGCTGGTGTGAATGACCTGAGACGTACCTCCCTGGACTACATGAAAAGAGACATAGAGGAGCTCTCTGAGCATGTGGCCCAGGCCGGTATGACCCTGACCTTGAGTAGCATCTTACCCTCACCAAGAATGATGCCACAATATGAAGACAAAATGATCAATTTCAACAATTGGCTTAAGTATTGGTGTCATTCAAAGGGGATCCAATGCCTGTCAGCCTGGGATGACATGCTCGACAGGCCACGATGCTTCGCTAGGGACGGCTTGCACCTGTCACCCCTGGGCTTTCGGATATTGGAAAAGGCTCTTGCTACCCCATAGTGCCTTTTTTAGGCAAGGCTCAAAAGACAAACCCACCTCCATAGGTATCACAAGGGATAAGAAACTAAGAGTAATGCTACTCAATGCCAGAAGTCTAAACCTCAAGATGCATGCACTCGAAACTCTCCTTAGCATGGAGAACATCGATATCTGTGCAGTAACAGAAACCTGGTTCAAGGCTCCCGAGAGCACCCCAGCACTACCAGGTTATACCTCATACCATGCTTTTCGGCCCCAAAACTTGGACCGAAACAGAAAAGGAGGGGGAGTATCAATATTCGTCAAAGATACCCACACCTCCAGGTTGGTGGCACAGCACGAAGCATCAGAGACTATCCATGTGCAACTAACAGTGGGTAAAACTGCCTTCCAGTTTATAGCCTGCTACAGACCACCCTCCCAAACCCAGGAACCCCACTCGGCCTTCCTGAGAACACTGGGAAATATGAAGGTCTCTCCAAACACCATTATATTGGGCGACTTCAACTACCCAAATATAGACTGGGAGCATTACTCTAGCTCCAACACCCTAGCTCAAAGGTTCCTAGAATTTATAAACTCAAATGCTATGGAACAACTTGTTACCACTCCCACAAGAGGGGAAAACATACTGGACCTAATCATCACCAACATGGGGACTCTATGCTCCAGACCAGAAGTGTATCCCTCACTGGTAAGATCAGACCATAAACTAATCTCACTGGATATTCACATCCCGACCCCACCCCCTGCCCAGAAAACCACAGTGAAAAACTTCTCTAAAGCAAATTTCACACTCCTCAAAACCGAGGTGGAATCCTTCAAAGCCCCCGGGCCTCTGGAAAATACGGCCCAGACCACAGAATCCTTTATAAACACATTCTATGAGCACCTTCAGGAATGCATGGATCATGCAATCCCAAATAAAACCAAGACCCAATCCTCCTAAGGCAGACGTCCTGTCTGGTGGACCCCAGCCATAAGCAAACTATACAATAGAAGGAGGAAGCTACTACATGATAGAGCAAAATCCTAAAAAGGGAAGGCATCTCTGATCAGTGTTAGCAAAAAACTACGGGCACTCATAAAATCGTCTAAGGCCAGCTTCGAGAGAAAAATTGCACAGGACACTAAGGATAATCACAAGGCTTTCTTTAGTTATGTTAGGAACCTGGGTGGTAATTCCCAGATATGCTCAGAATTAGTCCAAAATGACAAAAAATACACCGAACCCACAGACATTGCCAACATCCTAGCTGACAGGTTCAGTGCAAACCCCCCCCCCACCAAAAGGGCTAATATCTATCCCAGCAGAGTGCTGCCCCTCTGACATCTCAGATGCTCAGGTAAGAGCCGCCCTCTCCAAAGCAAAAAAAAAAGCATAAATGGGACCAGACGGTGTCCCAGGCTGCGTCCTACATGAACTCCAAGAAGAGCTAAACCCAAACATAAAACTACTGTGCAATCTCAGCCTTACCACAGGATATGGACCCAAAGAGCAACAGTGGTCCCTCTCCACAAAGGTGGTGCCTCAACGGATCCTGGAAACTATCGCCCCATAAGCCTGACTAGCTTGGTCTGCAAAGCTATGGAAAGGATCATCATGGACCTCATAAAAAAAGATATTGGGGACCTACAGACACTGGATCCTACCCAGTTCGGCTTTGTTAAGGGCAGATCCCGCCTCTTAAATCTGGTCGATTTCTTTGAAACCGTCATCAAGGCCATTGATGAGGGGAAGGTGGTCCACACAGCCTACCCTGGACCTCGCAAAAGCCTTTGATATAATACCCCACTCGGGCATTATAGATAAGCTCACCAGCTTAAATATAAACTCCTATGTCACTAGATGGGTTGCAAACTGGCTCAAGGACAGAACCCACATGGTTAGAATTGCTGGAGCCATGTCAGACTCCAAACCAGTTACAAGTGGCGTCCCACAAGGCTCAGTCCTGGAACTTCTCCTGTTCGGTATATATTTCTCGGAGGTACAGGCCAACATGGAAGGACTGTGGCTGACCAAGTTCGCAGATGACTGCAAACTGGGTGCTATAATCGACTCTCCAGCCGTCACAAGCATCCTCCAAAAGGGCCCCATAGAAACAGACAACTGGTGCCAGAGCCATGGCCTCGAGCTAAACGCCAAAAAGTGTATAGTCATCCCCTTTGGCAATAACAAAGTGCCCACAAATTACCACATAGGTGGTAATCCATTAAGTACAGAAGAAGTAATTAGGGACCTGGGGACCCAAGTTGATAGCAATCTCTCATTTGACAACCACGTGGCTAAAGTGGTTAGAAAAACATTTTATATAGCCCACCTAATCATGAAGGGATTCACATCTAGATCAGTGGAGGTCATCGTGCCTCTCTACTCATCTCTCATCAGGCCCATAATTGAGTACAATGCCCCTTTTGGGATGTACCTTTTCAGACACCTGCAGCAACTGGAAAGACCCCAAAAGTACCTCACCAAGAGGATCAAAGGGCTCAAACAGATGCCATATGCTGCCCGGTTAAAGAAACTCCAGCTCTACTCAGTGGCATACTGTCTGCTCAGAGGCGATCTGTGCCTGACGTATAAAGCCATGTCCAACCCGGAATTAATGGACATGCTGCACCTCAGAAAATCCAAATCCCATCGAGCTACGCTCGAGAGACTTGAACCTCAGCACTGAAATAAATAGGACATGCTGGAGGGACAGATTCATAACCCAGAGGCTCCCTTCACTCTGGAATAAAATTCCAGTCCAGGTTAGGCAGAGTCCCTCATTGACTCTCTTCAAGAGGAATCTTGATGAGTGGATGGGAGATCGTAGGTTTACCCCGGGTATCACTTCTGTGTCACTGTTAGACGGAGGCACAGTATACTAACCTCGAAAAACGGCATAGCAAAATTAATTTAAAATGGGTGGCGAAAGCCAAACACACTCTGGCTAGGCTTATAAATGCCCTAGGGCAGATAGCCTAGTATGAACCTATAAAACTGTTAAAGATGTCTCCCTGTCTTAAATGCAGGTATACCTCTCAACCCCTTAGAGCAAAAATTCTGCACAAAGCCATCAATAACAGGGGAACAAGGGCCCAAGATTTAGGGACACTTTGTAAACATTGCTGTCTTACAATCTTAGAAAATTAATAGAATAAAGGTTTTGCATTTGGCATGAATTTTCTAGAGAGAATGAAGTCTGAAACTCAACTGTCCGTCATTATTTTCTGACTTCAACCCTCAAGGATATGACAGTGATTTTCCAGAAAACCACAATTTTATGAGAAATGGATCAAAAATACTAGGCAAAAATCTGGATATTCTGAGAAAATCTTTAGAGATGTATGACTGCAGGACATTGTCAAGTGAGTCTCAACAGTTCATAAATTGTGATTTAGATAAAAAAGTCAAATTCTAAAACTTGCAGTTGCACCTTTAAAGTGTTTAACAAGGGATGAGCCTCACAGCCGTTTCCTTTATACAATATCTTCCAAGACTGCCTTACCCCATAGTAGAAGGAATACTGCAAAAATAATATTGTCTGTGTTGCTGGGGAACTGCCACCAGGCAGCAAGTTTGGGTCACTAGAGAATGACAAATTCTGCAGGTTGAGCATCCTGAATTTACATACCTGCTAAAATTGAGGCCCACAACTGTGATTTTCAGAACAGCAGTAATGAAGTTCAAAAGGAAAGGCAGCAACTGCAAGGCTGTTATTTGTGTAGTATTGCATATTGGTCATTTGGTGTGATAAAATCATTTATGCAGTTACTGTTATTATACACACAACTCTTCCTTTGCTCATTGCTCTGGATATGGTACACTAAAAAGAAATAAAAGCAGCACCCTCTACCGTTTGTTTACTAAAATCTGCAGTTGTGCCGTAAAATCAACACAAGGAGCAAAGATAGATACAAAAGGTCTTTTGTTGAAACTTTAGACATCTACTAGAGCCTGGTGTGTGTCTCAAAACACATTTTCAAATGAACACTGTAGTGGGATGCGTTCATTGGTGAGAGTAACGTATATACCTTTGTGTAGTACACTTACAGGCTGCAGTCTCAACAAAAAAATGCATTAAACCACCCACTTAAAAATTGTAACTCTAGCACTGGAAAACATCATACAAGATGACCACAATTCTGAAGAAAGGCGATAAAATTTAAAAGATGAGCAGCTGCAGTTCAACCAAAGAGGTTTTGGAAGAAGAGACTGCAGAAGACTTTCATATAAGACTGACGTATTGCTTATGCAGGAGTTTATTTTGGAGGGGTCACAGACATTTTCCAGTAGAAAGGTGGCAGTAGCCAGTTTATATTTACTGACTAGATGTCATGCAGTAAAACACAGTTTACTGGATTTCATTGAGGTCAGAAATATGGTTCCTTTCACTACTGAAGCAGTCCCATCAGAACTGAGTAACTGTTGTCATATTGCTACTCATAACCTACCCTGCAGTGACCTGGCTTCATCCAGTAACCCTGGCCATGTTCTTTCATTTTGTAAAGGGACAGTGCTCAGATACCCAATTTAATAGAGGCATTGAAAGAGCTGCCCTTGTCCTTTTCTATGTTACTGCAGTTACTTTAGGCTGGATAATGTGGAGACAAAAGTACAGCATTTTACAGGATTGACCCAGTTATGTACTGTTCTCTTATGTCACAGGTGTACAGGCTGTAATGTCCTGAAGATCGACTACCTAGTTATTTAAACTGAGCGGTAGGCTCTGTCCTTTCAGCTTTCAGTTGGTAGACTGTTAAAAGATGTGTAAATAGAGCAGGTTATAAATTGGCTGTGTCTAGCGCTCTGATGTTGCAGTGGCTTGTCACCTAAAGTGTACCGGATGGATGATAATTTGTGCAGAATGTAATCTGAAAGCTGATAAGATCCTTTGTTTACTTGTGCTGGGATTATTTTGGGACACAAGTGAGACTTCAAAATGCCTACAGGTGTGCTGGAGACTTAATGAAGGACCAACGCGTGATCAGAACCTTATAAAAAGAGCAGTGATCTTTACATGTGCAGTATAGTAAAGTGATGGTTGCTTTTTAGTCTGATACTTTATGTTCAGATGGAATGTATGCTTTTCTCAACAGTGTTGTATTGCACTGTACCATAGCCCCCCATGATGTTCTCTAAAATGTTCTTTAAATGTTGTATGTTGTAGCCAGTACTCGTTAGAATTAATTTTTGTATTCCATCTTTCAGAGCCCCACTCCACAAGTCAAGTTCTGAAGACAGCTCAGTAGGTGGGTATATGGTTGCATGCTTCTTTCTTTTAGTACTTGTGTGTCTACTGTACATCAGAGTCCCAGAAATGATAAGGGAAGAAAAAGCTTAGTTCACATGTTTTGTCATTCTGGTTTACTTTAATAAATTGAAAGGGTGTGAAGTTCTCAGTGTTCACGTGCATCTGGCAAGTTTATCAGTGTGTGTTGTCTCCTTGCCGGGGTTTTGTATTTAGAAGTTCTTCTTTGTGTTTTGGTTCCCAAAGACTGTTCAGTCTGTTAAGCAGTTTTTCCCCCTTTCTCCTGCCGAAGCTACCACAGCAAAAGTAGCCTTTCTACCAAAGGTAGAAAAAAAGGCAGAACACCAAACTAAACTAGTAAGAAACAACGCTGTAAGAAAAAAATGGCAAGGTGATCAGAAGAGAAAGTATGGGGGTCTCTAGGGCCAAGACCCAAAGAGGAAGTAGCTAATAATGTTCATTCACTCATCTTGAAAGACCCCATTCCAGCCACTCACCTCGTGCCTACTAAAGGTAGAGAGCTGGTTAGGCTTTTGTCAGACGGTGGGAAGCCATTACAACATAAAGATTTTAAAATAGGCATATAAACTACATTTCCTAAAGATGCAATATTTTGCAGGTATCTCTCTAGTACTTAGAAATTAAAGGCACTTGGTACAGCCTCTTGTGCAAGAACTGTTCATGCAGGGGGCCATAGAGAGGCCGGGGAGGGGGTTTAAGATGCAGGCTTCTACTCAAGATTGTTCCTGGTTCCAAGGAAAGACAAGTCTTGGAGACTATTTCTATATCTGTTAGCCACAACTGGGTGAATATGCACAATTCAAGTATAGGAAAGATACAGACAATATGTAATACATATATGAAGTAGCATGTAATCTTATGTTACAAGTGGTTTGTAGAAAGGAGACAGTTTGGAGAGCAGCACATATAAAGTTATATAAAATGTACTCCCGTACATTCTATCAAAATTACTGCTTTCAGCAAAACAATTAAGGAAGATTCATTCCCATGTCCAAAATAAAGTACAGTTGTATGTATCACATTAGCTTTTCAAACATAGATGGCTTCTGTCCTTGAAACAGGTGCATTTGTGATCATCTTTTAAGGTGACCTAATAATGTCTTCCAGAATGTACAGTTTTGATGATTTCTCTACTCTCAGCAGGTCGATAATGATCTTGCTAAAGTTTTTTCTCTTATGGTGGTCTGTAGAGTGAAGGGTGGTCCTCTGAGGGTGTATGCAGACATTTTGATTTGTAACTTTCCTCCAAGAAAAGGAAGAAGCTGAGAGTAGTTAGATGGAGCAAGCAGTTACTGCGAGTCAGTTTTCTGTTTTATAATGATAAGAAAAGATTCTCTGTTTGAGGTAGCAGGGTGATACATCCACAGATGCCATGTATAGTGTGAATTATGTTAATGTTGTAAGCTGAGTGGAGGGTAATGATTGCTAAGGCGTACTCCAGCCTAAGAATTATGATGTACTGTGCTGTGGTTCTTCTGGAGTAAGAAGCTTTGAGTTGCGAGTCCCCTGGGGATTTGTATTGGTGACTTAGTTCATGGCTTCCTTCTTAATTATTAGAGATCCTGCTTTAGCAAGACTTGGTTGTATTCTGAGGGCAGCTCATGCTGTTTTGGTGATGGCTCTGTGTTAGTTGTTACTTTTGCAGACTAAAGGGCTGGGGTAGTAGTCTGGACATGTTACTCTTGTTGCATGGAGACAAAACTTCAATTAAATGACCACAGATAGGGTTTTTATTTGTATCTTGATGCCAGTCAATGTATTTATGGTTTGAATGCTATTCATGTTTTACAGTTGAAGAAGGTACATTTTTGCTAAAACAGTTATGATGTTCTTCATCTCACATTGCTGCAGTCCTAACAATTGGGTAGTCCGCTGTCCTCGGTCGGCCCGAATATCAAAGTATAAGGCTGACGTCGGTCAGGGCGCATTTGACTGACGTCAGTACGTCAGGGTACAAATGCGCATGACCGGCGCCATATCCTCAGTCTTTTTTGCCGCATGGTCCGATGCAGAAGCAGTATTGCAAGTGCCGGTTGGCGTTCTGAGATTTTTCGATTTGGAAGTTTCAGACTGGGTTCAAAGTTGGCTAAGTACCCCGTTGGGGAATATTTTAGTTTTTTCTTGCCTCAGTCATTTACCGGATGTCAGAAAAAGTTAATAATTGCATTTCTTGTGGGAAACAGATACCGCATAAAGATTATCATACTTTGTGTATTCCTTGCTTAGGGCCTGAGCACGACGTTGTTGGCTGTTGCTCTTGTGCTAGATTTAATAAACGCACTATAAAGAGGCGGTTGGATTGTGCGAGGTTAGTCTTTGGGAAGCGGTGTAACTATAAAATGCCGTCGGATGCTCCGACGCCCGCTTCTTCAAAGAAACGCAAGGACAAGGCAGTTAAGCCTAGGCTTGTAGAACCGTCTGTACCAGACGCCGGTTCTTTAGAGGTGTCGGTGGAGCCGGTGGCTCCACCGGAGGTTTCTTTGTGTTCCCAGGGGGAGACCTTGTTATTACAAGATGTGGCCTCTCAAGAGACTAGTCAGGCTGAGGGGGCTTCTCATGTTACTATACTCTCCTCCCTTCCTAAGGTGGCTAGGCCCTCTCCTTCTGTTTCCAAGGCTTCCCCCAGGGGCAGGCCAGGTTTAGCTTCAGTTAGTGTTACCCCTAGCTCTTCAGGTACTGTGCCCAAGAAGCATATGCTTAAAATGGCAGAAGATTTGATTACTTTAATTAGGGTTCTATGCCCCTCCTCATAAGCGGCCTAGGGTGGAGCCTGAGCTGGGGGTTTTGAGCAGGCTTCAGATGTTTCAGAGTCTTGGCTGAAGACTTGCAGGAGTACTCTCCTTATTCTGATTCTGATGTGGATGATTCTACTCCTTCTGCTACTCCCCTGAGGATTTTTCTTTTCAGAAACTCTTCATTCCATGAGGGAGCATTTTAAGTGGGAAGGTCAGGACTTCTCTGATTCCAGAAAAAGGCTTAGGGAATTTCTGTTGTTACCCCAGCATAGGCCTTTGGCTATACCTCCTGTTTTGACTGTAGTGGAAGATGTTTTTATGGAAGCTTCTCTTAATCCTGATTCTTTGCCTCCTGCTCCTGTTAAGCCGGATAGGTATTACAGGGTGCCTGAAGCTCATAAGTATCTTTTTAAGAGTCCTAGGGCAGACCCAGAAACTGTTAGCCATGGGCCTAAAGGTGTTAAGGCTTCTGTTGTTACTGCAGACAAGGAGGCTAGGGCCTTGGATAGATGGGGCAAGAAAGTCTATACTTCTTCCACTCTTGCTATGAGGGCTCTGAATTGCCAGTTTCACATGTTGAAATACCAAAATTATCTCCTTTCACAATTGAAATCTAAGGTTGATGCTCTGGCAGTAGGTATTGATTGTAAGGAGTTGCAAGATTTAGTGCACGTTTCTGAACAGGTGGGTAAGCATTCTTTGCAATGTGGTTTTGATGCTGTACAGGCCTCATCTAGGGTGGCTGCCACTGGGTCAGTTCTTCGCAGGCACGCCTGGCTGAGGGATCAGAATTTGTCTGAACATGTTAAAACAAGGATTTTAGATGCTCCTTTACAATCTGACGTGTTGTTTGGTCCTCCTGTTGAGACAGTTTTAAAGAAAATGGAAGACAAGGCTAAGTCTATGCAGACTGTTAAAGATTTTTTGCAAGTCCAGCCTCCGAAGTTTAGTAGAAATTGGCCTACTAAGGGGTGGACGTATCCTTCTTATGATTCCCAGTCTAGGGGTAGATCTAGACGTGGTAAGGGCAGAGCTCTGGGCTCTTTCAGGCCTAGAACAGGAAGTTCTCCTGCACAGGCTTCGGGTGAGGGCAGGGGTCAGTCCTTTCGTAAGCAGAGCCTGCTCGTCTGGCAGCACCTTTGGGGGGACGGTTGGCACTTTTCAAAGAAAATTGGAGTTTAATTACCCAGGACAGATGGGTATTGGATATCATACACCACGGCTACAGGTTTTATTTCCATACCTTGCCTCCTTTCACAGGCATGCCAGACATTCCTCCTCAACAAAGAATAGAGGCTCACAAGCAGGTTTCTCTGTTGCTCCGACTAGGGGCCATACAGCCGGTCCCTCTGCCAGAAGTGGGCCTAGGATTTTATTCTCGCCTGTTCCTAGTGCCAAAGAAGGGGAACACGTGGAGACCAATTTTGGATTTATCTATCCTCAACACTTATCTGGACATTCCCAAGTTCAAAATGTTGACGTTGCAGCAGCTTTTACCTCTGCTGGGCAAAGATCATTGGATGGTAACTTTGGATCTCAAGGAGGCTTACCTTCATGTTCCTATCAGACTAAGTTGCAGGAAGTATCTGCGTTTTCGAGCTGGGACTTCTCACTATCAGTTCTCTGCATTGCCCTTTGGCTTATCTACTGCGCCCAGAGTGTTCACGAAAATTCTGGCTCCAGTGATAGCTTTCTTCAGACTAAAAGGAATACAGATCTATCCTTATTTGGACGACTGCCTGATTCTGGCTCAAGGAAGAAGAGCTCCTTCATCATTTGGAATATGTGATAGCAGTGCTAAGATGCCTAGGGTATTCTGTGAACGAAATAAAGTCCAGTCTAGTACCCTCTCAAGACATGTGCTTTCTGGGTGTGAGACTGAATACAGCATCCCAGATGGCCTTTTTAACCCCGGACAAACAAAAGAGTCTATCCCTTTACTTCCATCAACTATCTCATCAGTCCAGGCTGACTGCAAGGACAGTCCTTCAAGCCTTAGGGTTCATGGCATCTTGTATTCTGGTCCTTCCCAATGCCAAACTGCATATGAGGAAGCTACAATGGTATCTCAAAAATGTATGGACACAGCACTGCCAGGATCTGGACACTGTCATTCAAATAATACCTTGCATTCAAAAGGAATTTTTGTGGTGGGCTCAGGAATGTCACCTAAACAAGGGACTCTCTGTGACCCGGCCAGAGGCGAGTCAGATTTTAACGACAGATGCCTCAGACAAAGCTTGGGGAGCTCATCTCAATGGAAAGTGGATACAAAACAAGTGGCCTGTCAGACTACAACATCTACATATCAACATGAAGGAGATGTTAGCAGTCCAGTTTGCATTAATTGCTTTCAAGGAATTACCTCTTCCAGGGCAGGTGTTGATTCTAACAGACAACACAACTGTCATGTGGTACATCAACAAGCAAGGGGGAATGCATTCTTATCCTCTATGCAGGCAAGCAATGATTTTGTGGGAGACTGCTCTCAGTTTACAGCTCAATCTTCAGGCAAGGTTTCTGCCAGGAGCACAGAACTCCTTAGCAGATGTGTTGAGCAGGCAATTATGGATCCCCACGAGTGGAAATTGGATCCTCATGTATTTCAGAAATTGACAGTGTCATGGGGAACTCCAGACATAGATCTGTTCGCTTCTCCACTAAACCATCAGCTGCCAAAGTTTTGCACAAAAAGGTTTCATCCCACAGCTTGGAGAGTGGATGCTCTTTCTTTCAATTGGAGCAATCTTCATGTGTATGCCTTTCCACCTCTGCCTCTCCTCCCAAAGGTACTTCTGAAAGTCAGACAGGACAAGCCAAGGATGATCTTAATAGCTCCAGATTGGCCTCGACAACACTGGTACCCATTACTGAGAAGTCTGGTATGGAAGCCTCCATGGCCTTTGCCTTCGATTCCACACCTGTTATCGCTTGGGAGGACAGCCATTTGCTAAATGTCAAGCTTCACTCTCTGCACCTAACAGCCTGGCATATTCTGTTTTGAACCATAGTGGGCCTCCACTTCCTCAGCAAGTTTTGAATGTTATCTTGGAAGCTAGGAGGCCTAGTACACGGAAAGTGTACGCAGACAAATGGAAGAGATTTTTGTTTTGGAGTGCAGCAAAAGATTTTGATGTTTCTGAGCCTAATTTGTGTGTGGCTCTTCAATATCTTACTGAGTTACTAGACAAAGGTTTGTCTTTCTCTTCTATTAAAGTTCATGCTGCAGTGATTTCAGCTCACTATGATTGCAACCCACCATTGTTTTCTCATCCTTTGTTCAAGCAATTTCTTAGAGGGGCAAAGAATATAAGACCCCCACGAAGAGCTCCTACTCCTGCTTGGGATCTCAATTTTGTGTTGGAGAAACTCACTCTACAACCTTTTGAGCCTGCAGCTACTGCTGAGTTGAAGTATTTATCATGGAAGACTGCTTTTTTGTTGGCCATTACCTCTGCAAGACGGGTTTCTGAATTACAGGCCCTTATGGCAGTTGAGCCTTTCTTGATTTTCCATAAGCATAGGGTATCATTACGCACTAATCCTTCCTTTATGCCTAAGGTGGTTTCTAGTGTGGCTTTGAACCAAACTATTCATTTGCCTACTTTTTATGCAAATCCCCAAAATAAAGGCGAAAAGATTTTGCACACTTTAGATGTCCACAGGCAGTTGCGTTATTATTTGGACAGAACTAAAGGTTTCAGGCAGTCTCAGCAGTTGTTTGTTTCTTTTGCTTTGAGTTCTCAGGGCAAGCCTGTATCAAAACAAACTATTTCTAAGTGGATTGGGTTTTGCATTGCTTTCTGTTATTCCCATCATGGCAAGGAGATTCCAGCTGGGATTAGGCCTCATTCCACTAGGGCTACTGCCACTTCAACAGCTTTTTGAGGGAGTGGCAACCAAGGATATTTTGGAGGCAGCTACTTGGAGTTCTGTACATACTTTCTCTAAGCATTATCACCTGCCACTTTACTCTAAGTCTAGGGCTGGTTTTGCCACTGCTGTTTTGCAGGGCATTTTGGCAGCTCCTGCTTCCTTGTAGTTAGCCATCCTCCCTTATCTCTGCTTTGGGATTCTACCCAATTGTTAGGACTGCAGCAATGTGAGATGAAGAACATAGTACAGTTTTGTACCTACCATAAATGTAGATGTTCAAGATTCACATTGCTGCAGTCCAATTTACCCTCCCTCCTTCCCTCTGTTGTTAGAGGTGGTTGTGTGGGTTGGGTTGTACATTTTGTGTATATTGTATATATTGTACTATAGTTAGTGCAAGGGTGGTTGGTTGGTTGTTTGCTGTCTTTTGGTTTTGACCTTTCTTTTTAGGGTCTTCTGACATCTGGGGCAAGAAAAGACTGAGGATATGACGTCGGTCATGCGCATTTGTACCCTGACGTACTGACGTCAGTCAAATGCGCCCTGACCGACGTCAGCCTTATACTTTGATATTCGGGCCGACCGAGGACAGCGGACTACCCAATTGTTAGGACTGCAGCAATGTGGATCTTCGAACATCTACATTTATGGTAGGTACAAAACTGTACTTTTTTGTCTGCAGTCTCATATATTGCATTAAAAAGATGTTTTTTGTAGTGCTGAAGTTTTTCCTTGCTTCATTTGTGCACCCTTATCAAAACAATACAATTTATTGCTGGTTTTCTCTCTTTGATACTGAGCCTAAGGACAGAATCTGTTCATGTACTTCAGCATGAGGAGTTCTTAACCCAAAACAAAGGGATTATTAATGCATTCCACCCTAAAGTCTCTTAGGGCAGACTGCATGGCTGATTTAGCATTCATACTTACCCCTTAGACATGTTTTCATAAGAGGTGTTCCACATTCTGAGAGAGACACATAAGCCTAGTACAATGAAGTCCTGCCTGGGTAAGAGAAGATAGTCTACTTGTTATGCCATTGGTGAGGTCACGACCCTGCTTGATGCACTTATTTTCTGCCAATGGTGAGGTCATGATCCTGCTGATGCATTTATGTCCATGGTCCTTGAGTACCTGGTAGAAGTTTACAGGTCAGGGTTACTTTGTACCTCAGTGAAGGTACATTTTTCAGATATTTCAGCTGGCCTACTCTGCCTACCCCAACTCCTAGCTACCAATGATGCATTTCTTAAAAGGAGCCTACATTTGAGACCACCCAGAAAAGGGATTTCACCATGGAGCTACAGCTCTTTTAGAAAAGCACACCATGCATGCCTTTGAGCAAGCTCTTTCTACACCAGTAAAAATTTTGATAGGGACAGCAGGTCTGTTAGGGGCCGTGATCTCTTCCAGAAGAATTCTGGAATTTCAACTCTTAATATGCAGAGAGAACTTTATCTTCCCTAAACTTAGGACCATCATCTGTAGTAACCCTGCCCCCTCCTTTCATGCTTGTAGTTATTACATAACTACCTTAGAATTGCTAGACCCATGGAGTGTGGCCTAGGTAACGAACGTTGAAGTAACAGCTCATACATTGGCTGTGATGATGAGCACTACCATTCTGATGGTAAGGTGGGAGAGAAATGGCTGGGTACAGCATAGTTCCCATAGCAGGAGGGGCTGTGATACAACTACATAGCCTGAGGATGGATGTTAGACTTACCAAACCACCAGTTGGTAGTAGCCTTTCACAGTGGGTGTGTGTGGGTATATGTATTTATGATGGGAAAGACATTGTGAGCCTCCACAGTGATGGGATTCACCTTTCCCCTTGCCCGGGTGTGGGGTTAGGGCATAACATTTGCCTTCATTACCAAGACATCATTGAGGGCACAAAGCATCCACCACTCTGCTTTACTGAATGCAGAACTCTTGTCCTGGTACTGGATAAAATCCTTGAGAAAAGGATTTGAGTGAGAATTTTATTTTATTTATTTTATTTATCATTTGTTGACCGGGAAAGTCCGACTAGGTTCCACAGAGCCTGTTTTCAGCAGAGGCCCGGGGAGAAATGCTCCAGATGCATGTCTTTGGAATGTGTACCCGGAGGAAACCCACACGAACACAGGGAGAACATGCAAACTCCACACAGAAGGCTCCCCAGCTGAGAATCGAACCGGAGAACCTCTTACTGTGAGGCGACAATGTTAACCACTGCACCACTGCGCCGCCCAATATGTCTGTTGGGCAGTAGTTTGATGGTCTGCAGGAGTGGTGGTAAAAACTGCATTGTTTTTCTTTTTTTTTTCTTTCTCTTTTAAAAACTGTATTTTTCCCTCTTTTTTTATTCTAACTTTGAATCAGGTTATACATATTCATGTTTATTTTTTCCATCTCCCCAACATGAGTGAGAGAAGGGATTTTACACTTCCTTGATATGCAGAGCCAGCTGAAATATTACTTGGACAGAATCAAAGAAATAAGATTATCTGAACAGCTGCTCATTTCCTTGGTACATAAGAAAGAGGAGACACCTGTTTCTAAGCAGATACCAAAATAGTACATTGTATTTGTTTCTGTTGCACCTTTCATGGCAAGACAGTTTTAGGGCAACTTAGAGCCTACTGCACTAGGGTCACAGCGGTCACCACCACATTTCTGAGAGCACTAACACTCAAGCTGTCCTGGAAACCTCTTACATGATCATCTGTCCACCACTGTAACCCGGCTTGCACTGCAAGGTGTTGCGTTTGGGCATTTCTTGAACGTATAGACCCTTCACCAAGGTATTGTCCTCAAAGGCTGAAGACATTAACTCATATGTAGCTCTGGAACTTTGCACAGTAACTTCCAATGGGCAGAGCCTAAGCTTTTTTTTTTTTTTTTTTTTGATAAAATCAAATTATGTCTTCACATTTCAAACAACCGTACAGATCTGTGGAACCACAGGGGCTTACTAAGGAAATGTAAATGGCAAATTCTTCAGCACAAATTATTTTTATAATGATAGAATTATTTAGCTTAAACTGGAGTTTGTAAGTTACAGTAAAAAGAGTAACTGTTAAGTTTGTAGTATTTTGTAAGCAGCTTACAATATGTCACAACCCCTCAAGGTCCACACATACTGTTAGCAGCATTTTGTTCATCCAGCTCAGATCGGTCATATGAGGTTTAGAAGTTTTTGTTTGCTGCTTGGTTGTTGAGATATTTAGAAAAACATGAATTTTATGACAATTAAAATAAATATTATATGAACAACAGTTAACATCTCTTTCCCTGTAGTAGACACAGGTCAAATATCACCACAGGTGTGTTTGCCATAGTGTAAGCTGCAAGATGCACTATTTTAATTCTTTGTGTGTATCATGGTTTTGAAGTTAGTAATACAAGTATGAATAAGTAATATTTGTTGCCTAGAGGCATCATTAGAATTTATCTGCAGAAAGCCCTGCAGGCATCACCCAGCTGTAATGAGTTAAGAAGAAGAATGTATGTGTTTCCCTACCTTGGCAGTTGGCTGCAGGTAGCAATTCCAAGGATACTCAAGAAGGGTCATTGAGGCAGGGCTCCCTTGGCTGAAGTATGTTGGGATCACCATAAAATTGTGAAAAGTCCTGTCTGACTCCTGCTCAGAGGATAGCCTTTATAAGCATGGAGCTGGGCACTATTCTCACTGGCCAGTGCTGGCCTTGCAGAAGGCTAAGGCAGTTATAGAACTGACTTGACTGGGTTATGGTACAAAAAAGGATCTAGGCATAGACTCATCTATATCTTTCTGGATTAATTGCTGCCACAGTTTTCAGGGTACCATTTGCGCACTAGGAGATGATTGTATTGCAGTAGGTTGTTTATCATTGGTTGTACAGCCTGTTGTCCATCTGGAATCATACATCTTATAGTAATCTCTGGAGTGATGGATAAAGCCAACTAGCTTTTCTGATGGGTCTTTTCTACAGCTGAGTAAATTGGAGAGTCTAGTGACAGATTATTCACTTACAAAGTGAAAGCCCACCTCAACTTCTATATGGTGCAAGGACTTTTGCCTTTGGATAAAGTGGCTACACATGTACCAGTTGGACCTAAGAGCACTCTTCTGGCCCTTAAATCCTTTAAAGTAAAGCTGCTGCTAGGACATGGTCCCATGCAGCCAGATAACCAGTCTTGTGTGCAGTATGTAAACAATAAAGGAGGCATATGGCCATAACCCTTGTACTGGAAAGCCATGCTTTTCTGGCAGTGGGCCATGGTCAGGATAAACACTGTATCAGCATTTCACATTCACAGGGAAGTGAATGAACTAACAAACCGAGCTTCTGCTCCCCTCATAGCAGAACATTTTGGATTTAGAGTCTTTGCCTGTTCTGAGTCTTCCACAAATGGTGCACTCTGGAGATCAGCTTATTTGTGATCCTGGTCCTTCTCTGGCTTTGCTGTCAGTTCAGTTGTGCAGAGTGTGAGGATGGAGATGAGTGTGTTATTTTTGGAAAGTTCCTGCACACATTTCCATCGATTTTACATTATGTCACAAAAGAAAGTCCAAAAGTCATTTTCTTTACCCATGGCGGTCAAGCAGTTCATAGTCTCAGGCATCCAGGTTCCTGCTAACATGCCATCAGAGCCTGACTGCTGCTGCTAGTTTTCCCACTTAAGTCTCCAAGGTCTCTAAGGCTTTAGTTAGCAGTGCACTCTGTAGACCTGTGCTGCCAAGTGAAAAACGTGGGGGCACGAGGTTACATTGATGTGCTTTAACGAAAACCTGAACCATCCTGCATGAGCTCTCAAACCCATGCATAGTCAAAAACATTTACGGTTACAGCAGTTTTGTTTACCTTATGCATGTTTGGATAATTGTTCTCTCTCTGATGATACTGTGAGACTTCCAAGTAGGTTTCTTTTGAAGCTTGTATCTGTTTATTCACAGATGCTACTCTGTTTCTGTGTTTTGCTAATTTTTTAAGATCTTTTTGGTTTGGACCTTATTTGAGACCACCTGTTAACGGGAAGGACCTCAGGCTTTTTTTCATAAGCCAAGTATTGGTAAGAGCAAAGCTAGACCATCAACTCATCCTGTACTGATGATCCCCACCCCTGAAAAAAAAAAGAAACCTATCTGTAGCTAGTGAAGTCTGGCATATTGTCCTAGATGCATTAATAAACACCTGTGTGCTGGAACACTTGTATTCTCTGTAGGGATAATTTGTATGTATGCTTTCATCAAGTGAGGTTTGTAATTGTTTCTGTCTCGCTCGCGCTCTCTCTCTCTCTCTATATATATATATATCTATAGATATATGTGTGTGTGTGATTTTATATAATATTGTGTGTGCGTGTGTCTGTATGTGTGTGTATGTGTATATATATATATATATATATATATATATATATATATATATATATATATATATATGTATATATGTATATATCTGAGTTACCACAGGATTATATGGGTTTTAGTCTGACCAAATGACTGACACTTCATTTCACTGACACTTCATTTCACTGACAGTTGGTACTGGCAGTGTCTAGAGCACTGTAAGGCAACTAAAAGGAATATGTCCTTTTCCCCACTGTAGTGTGACCCTGGAGTTAGTATATATAGTTGGGGGTGCAGCCACCCACTTACTTTGGTTTTACTAAACAATATAAAACCATAAGCAGAGAATATAACATGAAAGTAAATGGGGGGCTGTGCCCCCCAATATATATACTAACTCCAGGGTCACACTACAGTGGGGAAAATGACTTGCCTTGCAGTGCTCCTGACACTTCCAGTAACAATTGTCAGTGAAATGAACTGTCAGTCAAATGAAGTGTCAGTCATTTCGTCTCAGTCAAATGAGTGTCAGTCAAACAAGCTTTTGACAAAATGAAGGTAACCTATATATATATATATATATATATATATATATATATATATATATATATATATATATATATATATATATATATATATATATATATATATATATATATATACACACACACACGACGTGTGTGTGTGTGTGTGTGTGTGTGTGTGTGTGTGTGTGTGTGTGTGTGAAAGAACATTTGTAATTGTTTTATATGCTGTGTGTAGTACATGCACAGATCAAATTGGAAATACTTCAGCATTTCATGATCTAGATTTTTCAGATGATGCAAGCCTATTTAGAATTTCCTTGTGTATGTTTTAAGTGTTCATTTAACTGTGTGTGACAATGGGGGGTACCCCAGTTGAAAAACACATGATGAATGGTAGCTGTGGGAGGGGAGGAGGTTTTGACTGTAGTATGAGTCTAAGAATAGCAGACTATAGGTGAGGCTGCCAAAGGACTGGACCCTCTGACCACTTGTTTGCAGTTTGTTATTCTGTTTAATGACATTGTATCAGAAGTTACATTAGGATTGGACAGTTTTTTTGGATGTAAGAAGTAGAATTGTAAGATGCACTTGATCGGATGTGTTTTTGTGTCTCAGTTATGGTGCATTGTAAGAAATCCATTGCTGATCCATAACTCACTGCTATGATTTATTGTAGGTAAAGGTGAATGGAAAAAGAAAAATAAGTCTTTTTGGCAGAACATCCGCAAGGCTCAGAAGGGGATAATGAGGCAGTCTTCAAAAGGTACAGTAACTGCTACTGCGCTATCATCAGTAATAAACTGCTTGTGCTGCTGATTGTTTGCAGAGCTTTGGCCAGCTGCAGTGTCAGGCAGATAGCTAACTGACTGTCTTTGTTGAATCAGTAACTCATTTATGTGCATGAGTAACCCAAGAGTAATGCTGCCGGCCTTGCGTTCCTTAATTTGTGAAATTAATAAACAAAGTTGCTTTGCTGTTAAAAAAAAAAAAAAAAAAAGATTTGTCTTTTTTTTTGTCCCTTTTTCATTCTACTAAAGTAGACTTGAACAGCACATTTCAAATTCTTGTGTTTCTATTTAACTTGAATATTGCTAAGATGTATCTCAAGTCAGCTTTCTTTTTTCACAGGGATTGTTACTGTATCACAAACAAACTGTGTCCTACTGCCACAGCGGCTTTTGCATGATGTAAATGATCAAACTGAATTATCACTCTTTACCTTTCAGGGGAAGATATTGGCTATGTAGCCAGTGAGATCACTATGAGTGATGAAGAACGCATTCAGCTGATGATGATGGTGAAAGAGAAGATGATAACTATTGAGGAGGCACTTGCTAGGGTATGAATATTTATTATGGTACATAGATACATCTTCAGTAGTTTTTGCTTCCTGTGTTATTTGCCCATCACGATAGTGTATACAAGACCCCGCTGTCCACCTACAGCCGTGGTTGCAGACGTTTGTAATGCCATAAGTTCTTGCTGCTGTAGGGTGAATTCTTCAAGTAGAACCAGAGAGCTAGAATTTGTGCCTCCTATAAAGCCTTAAGAGTAGCACCATTAACTACAGCTGTAGGGATGCATGGCTGTACTTAAAAAGTCCCCAGTGGTTGTTAGTGTAGTGCAGACCTATGACTCTACATAATTGACTTTATGTAGCGTGTAACAGTCCCCTTTTAAAGGGACATTGTTATACTCCTGCTTGATTCCACTTGCTGTTTTTTTTCAGTCACATTGCAGACAAGATCATTTTAAGCTTGTTTTTGTAGACCAAACCCTTTAATGTTTGCATATTATCTATCTGTAGTAATGTCTTTAAGGAATGTGTGAGATGGAAATTGACCTGGATGGGACACAGACTATAAATGCCAAAGAGCGTTTCACTTTGGGATGAGTCTTTCCTGCTTGTAGATAAGGTCGTAATGTAAATCCCATTGTTTTTGTGCTGTATATTTCAGTACAGGCTTACTATAGTTACATTACCACATATAGTACTGCAGTAATGTCCCATCGGCATGATCATGCCCCTGTTTGCCCCACCCTAGTTATACTTTTGAGTTGGGAAAATGAAATAGAAATATGACGGTATATTACTGATTTGAAGAACTTGGATCTGTCAAAGTTTTGGTATGATCCCGGGAAAATACGGACCAAGTCTGAATTCTTGTAATTTCAGAGTTGAAATTTGTATATAATTAGCAGAGTTGGGGGGGTGTAACCCCTCCACATTGGAGAGGTACAGATGGCCTTGCATCCCCTCAAACAATGCTTTTAGTAGTGTAAAACATCTTTCAGTTTACTGTTAAATCTACTAAGTCGTAGTTTTTCATAGTTTTGGCGCTCATGTTGTCCAATCTCAAATATCTAACAGAGTGTTGGAATTCTTCACAAGATGTTCGTAAGAAAGAAAAATACTGTGACTGTGATGACTACACATTTCTTAACAGTTCTGCTGGAGACTGTACTTTTCATTATATCACATTGTATTGCAGAGTTGCATGAAAGATACAGCTGTGCATGAGGTCTGATACGATTTGTCTTGATGCAGTGTTGGCATTTAAGTTGTTGGACAGTGCTTGTTTAGGTATTCAGGAAAAAACATCTACAAAATCTGCTCTAAAGCACATTTTTAAGAAAGATAGCTGTAACTGCATGTTCGTATTTGACTTTATCTCTGTGTAATCTATGATTTGAATACTGAGCTCATAGCAGCTACAGAAATTCAAGTAAAGTACGCTGCAGCTTTTTTTTTTTTTATCTAGAAAAGGGGTACACAGATGTCTTCACAAGAAACACTTGAAGGGACCTTTGCTTATCTCCATTTCCCTGGACTATTTTGACAAGAGGTCTGAGGTGATGTTTGTCAGAATATATACCATTAGGCAAAGCAATATCCATTTAAACCCTAGCAAGTGACTAAATTAATAGAGGAAACCAGAAGAGTGTGAAACATAGTGTTTTCATAACGGCTTTTCACAGATGCCCTCACAGTGGCAGCCTATGAGTGCACAATTGTATGTGCAGAGAAATGGCTAAATAGCTATAGTGAACAAAGAAAAAAGGTGTAGCATAACATACAAACCCTCTGTAGTGTTTTTAGATTTTGTATAGAATAGTTGTACATTCCACAAAGAGAGTAAATGATTCCAGTGAAAATGGGTCAGACAAAAGACCA
Source organism: Protopterus annectens (assembly GCF_019279795.1). Taxonomy (NCBI): domain Eukaryota; kingdom Metazoa; phylum Chordata; order Ceratodontiformes; family Protopteridae; genus Protopterus; species Protopterus annectens. Next base: position 1,731,957,510 of record NC_056725.1, read on the forward strand.
AGCTGACACTGTCAGTATGATTTGTGATGTAAAATGCTTACAACTAGGATTGTATCGGTGTGGTTTGTTTTCATTTATATAAATGTATGATTGCGCATGTCATAAGTGATGGTTTTATAAAGATGTTTCTTTAAAATCGGGGACAGGAATTGAATAATTTATGTAATATTGCTTAAGTTATACGATATGTAGCAATATATGTGAAGCATGAGGTTTGTTAATTTTACAGTTTGATTACTGTTATATAAATGTAACTGTGCCTATGTCGCAAGTGATAATTGAATAAAGGTGCTTAAAAAAAGACCAAGCTGAAACATAAGTGCATCTCTAAACTCTGCTTACTTATGCCCATCTTTTCATCAGTCTCCCTTGACCCTCTTCATTAGCCATCTGCTTTACCAGGCTGCCTTCGACCTATTCTTTCTACACAACTTGTTGTGACCAAGAATATCATTACAAATACACACTCTTGCTTATGGGAATTACTGTGCAGCTGTAGACATCTTCATCTGATTTGCAATGTGCAAATGACTAACTGTAACAATTGTAGTACTACTGAAGTTATGTTTATGTGCTGTTGATAAAATACAACACAAAATTATGTTGTATAAATTGTACTGTTATTGTTCCAATGTGGCAGTAATGTTTGTATGAAAATTTTCTTTACATTTATCTTTATATCATGTACTTTTTGTGTGGAGCTTTTCTCCCCCAGGCCTCCACTGAAAATGGGTGACCAATATCCAGTCAGACCTTCTTGGTAACTTAAATATGAAATAAATAAGTGACTTCAGTAGATATTCCTGCTGTTCCTAATTAAAGTGTCTTTGAAAAGAGCTGGCATTAAGTTAGACAAGACACAGGCTCATATTTGAGTTACCTTCAGAACGTTATTGCTTCACCTGTTTTTTAGTTTCCATGTGTTTTCACTTCCTGGTGACGATCACTTGTCTTACTCCCCATCTTCTTTGTTACACATTTAAAGAAGGCCTCATTATTTATCTTTCTGTGCACTGGTAATATTTTCTTCATTTCCACCATAGCCTGATGATGATGTGGTCTACTTTCCTATTTTAAATCTGCATGTATCATTGTAAGCTCATTGCTTTTCCTAATTTTTGATCTACAGCATTCTCCCTGCCCCAGGTGGCCACAGTAAACAAGCAAATATATTGGGGCAAAACCATAAAGGGGTACTTTTAATTTGGTTAAACAACAACATTGATGTGTCACCATAGTAAAAGAATAAGGGAATAAAGATAGCAGTGATTTTTTTATTTTCCAAACTCGTGTAATGCAAAATCCTAGTGCTTTAAGCCATTTGTGAGACCAAGGCACTAAGATTTTTTTATTGACTTGTTTGCCTTTTGAAAACTAATTAGTAAGAAAGCCTTTTACCCAGGCCCTTACAAACTATTCTCTCCTTTTCGTAAAGATAGTCTCTTAATAATTTTATTGCTGTCATCCCATGCCTAGTGAAAGAATGAAATATGATGGGTATGGTGCCTCTGTATCTAATCCTTTCTTTGCCAGTCGCATTTTGACTATGGGCCTCTGTATCGTATCCCTATGCTTGTTGTAAAACTTGCTCCTTACAATGACCTAATCTCTTTCTCAACCTTTGATGACCACTGAAACCTTAAAAGAGAATAGTCAATCTATAAAGTACAAAGTCTGATTATATTTGCTAATTTAGTTCTTTGTGTGTTGTATGCTTCTGTAATATTGACCACATGCCTGTGCTTACGTGTCAGAAATCAGAAGGCTCAACTTCAAGTCTAGTTTTATTACCATGCCTATGACCTAAGCACTTTAAAGTATAAAACAAGAAATAACATTAAAATAATGGTTTAGTGTCCAGCTAAATCTTACAGAAAATTATTAAAATGCCCAAATTCTGTGATAAGAATATATAAGCCTGTTGAAATGCTCAAACATCAAAAGCTAGCCATAAAGAAGATGACTTGAGAAACTGCTTAAAGCCATCCAGTCATTGGGGACTTCTGGCAGCATATTACAGAGGTGTGGTCTCGGTAAACAAAACATCAAAGGAACAGACACCAGAGGATTCTAGCTGCAACTTTAAAGTTAACAGCAACCCCACAGCGGCTTAGTAAAGGGAGTAGAATGGTCTGCAAAATGCTGGCAGTCCTTAACCATAATGGGGGCACCAGTTACACAGGGCCAATTATTCCATGTCCAGAATTTCATAGAGAAGACCAGATCTGACTGCCAGCCATTGTAGACTGGAAAAAAAGTAGCATAGCATCACAGTACCTACTCAAGTGCATTTGATTGTAGCAAGGTTCCCACACAAGTAACCAGGCCACTTGCAAGGGTTTTGAGGTATCCCACTCAAGTACCCTAGCTGCATGTGATGGTATTGAGGTACTCACACAAGTACTCTTGCTGCATCTCATAGTATGGAAGTACCCAAACAAGTACCTTGGCTGCATGTGTTGGTACTGAGGTACCCAAACAAGTAGCCAGTTCACATATGATGATATAGAGGTTACCACACAAGTAGCCTGGCATCATATGATAGTGTCAAGGATACCACTCAGATAGCCAGATTGGATATGATGGTTTAGAGGAACTCCTAACTCCCTCAATATGTAACATGTGAAATACCCAGCAATTAAACTAACACTGCTCCTGTACCACAATTCCCCATCTCTATAAAATATGACAAATGCATAGGCAAACGCCTTAAAACCATAGCAACCATTGTATCTAAGCTAACCCTCAGTGGTTACACCCATCCAAACCCTGCACCTTCAATTATTTAGGACAAAATTCCATACCAAACAAATTACCAAACCAATACTATACTAAATCTCCCTATAAAAGCAGCTAACCTCTTACCACTAAATATCATTATCAGGGGCATTGTTAACAAAATCCATGAATGCCATGCCACACGCTATTTATATTCTCCAGACATTACCGTAATTACAGAAACATGGCTAAAACCTGATAACAGCAGCAACGAAATTCTGATCCCTGGATAGAGTATCATAAGACAAGACTGAAAGAGTAAAAGAGGAGGTGGAATAGCAATGCTATTTAAAAGCAACCTTACCCTTGGAACCATAGAGCAGTAGGTTCCAAACTTTGACAATGCAGAAGTAATTTTTGCAAAATTAAAGATCGATCCTAAAAAAAATTATAAGAACCTATATAGCACCAGAAAACAACCTATCCACTTTAGAAAACATTCTAGACTGGTCCTCAAAATCCCTGACCCAAGAAACAGTAATCATGGGTGACTTCAACATCAGTTGGAACACCTGTAACTCCCAAAACCCCACCAACCACATCAACCTCCATGGCGACACCCATATTATTCAAGTTCCCACTAGGACCGATAAAACATCTAACAGGCACTCCATCCTCGATTGGATTTTAACTAATCGACCTGAACACTCCTTTCACTCTGACCATATCCAAGACAGCTTCAATGATCATATGCCAACATTTTTAATTAGACATCGAGTAAACCCACCTACTGTTAGTACACTACTAGCCATCCTATATGTAACAAAAGAAACTTTAACCCCCCAGCAACTCATATCCACCCTGAACCTTTGTAATTGGGAACCACGAATGTAAAACCAATCCATGAATAAAATGAAAGGATAGGTGCTTTCATTTTAAGCAATGTTAAAACTTTTATCAGGTAAATCACAATAAAAACAAGATTACTTTTAAATGGTTCGTAAAAGTCACATGGTTATTACTGTAGACGTGAAGGATCTATATACTGCAATTCCACATGATTTGGGGGTTATATGGTTCACGGATTATCTGCATAGAAAAGGAGTGAACCAAGACCGTATTAACTTTTATGAGAAAATTTTGGAAATGATCCTTAAAAATCGTTTTAAATGGGTCATGTTTTTTGCAGAAAGGGGGGTAGCTGGTTCAGTGTCTGTTAATATTGTGACATTTTAGATTTTATCAGCAATCCCTGGATGACATCTTTATTGTTTGGAAGGGGAGAGAATTGGAAATAGCTGCCTCTATTGAGTACATCAATAATGCAATGTCTTTTTTATCCTTCACTAGTAATTATAATGATTCCACTCTCCCATATTTGGATGTCCTCTTTACTAAGGACAATATCAATCATTGTAATGTATCAAGAATATTTTGTAAATCTACATACTCTAATAACTTCATTTTTCTAGCTCCCATGTATATGTTAAAAAAAAAATTGGTAGTGAAGGGCCAGCTGGTTCGGGTGGCCTGCACGGTAACATTGGAACAGCAATTTGTGGAAGAATGCGAGTTGATGAAAACAGATGTTCTGTAGTCGGGGGTAGATGAGATGATTTATGAGGTGGTGAATAAAAGAAGAGTGGGACATTTTTTCTCCTACTTAATGCTACTACAAGGCAACAAGATGTTTTGGGTCAGGAACAGAGATCGGTCACCCCCTTTTCCACTTCATTGATTCTTACATTTAGTTCGGATAGTGCTAATATTAGGACAATTCTCAATAAGAACTGGTTGCTCATAAAAGAGGATAGAATCTTGAGGGAGAAGGTGGGAATGAAACCCACTGTAGATTTCAGGAAAGCATATACCATGAAAAATGTTTTTGAAAATATACAGCCTAGTACAAGAATCAACTCAGGGATGTTCCAATGTGGGAGATGCCCCTATTGTAAATGCATGAAAATGGGCGACAGATTTTACATCACAGATTAATGTTTTAGGGTGAGGGACAAAGTGGACTGTGAGAGTAAATGTTTAATTTATGTCGCACTTTGTCAACAATGGAAAAGTTTTTGCATCGGCAAAAAGGAGGGGAAGTTCCGTGAGCAAATTTATCAACATTTGTGTGAAATTAAAAAGGGCAAGGTAACTAATGCCCTTTGTAAGCATACTGTGGGTCATCCTAATCATTCATTTAAATTTACAGTCTTGGAATGACCATGTAGAGACCCTAGGGAATGCTCGTGGAAAGTTAATTTGGAGTTGAGAGCGATTTTTTGGCAAATATACTAGAATGCTTATTGCTGGCCAGGGTTGAACACACAGGCCAGCATAGCACCCATACTTAAGCTAATGACATTAAAAAGATAACTTGGTGTTCTTATTTTTAAAGTTATTAATTGAGTTTGTATATTAAGTCTTGAATGTGAAATAATGTAATTGTAAAACTTAGGATATCTCTTATTTCATACCTTTTTGGGGAGGGGGATTTTTGGTTGTCCTGATAGGTTTCTCTTGATCATGTGACTTTTACAAACCATTTAAAAGTAATCTTGTTTTTTTGTGATTTATCTAATGAAATTTTAACAGTGTTTAAAACGGAAGCGCTTATCCTTTCATTTTATTTGTGGATTGGTGCTCCATTGAACGGAATGATTTCACACTCTGTGCCTGGATTCCTTTTGTGTTTTAATTACAGTTTGTCTCATTTGTGGTTTTCCTGTTTTGTTTTTTTGTCAAAAGTACACCAGCACTACTCCCTCTACTGTAACACCAAATTATAACACCACCACCTTTTCCTTACAACCTGTCTCTACTGACACAATAAAAAAAACTTATAAAGAAACTGAAATCTACAATCCTAACAGCTGACAAGCACAAAATCAGTTGCAAATCAGGAAAATAAATTGTTGAATTGTAATGGATAGTTGCAATAATAAGTATAAAATTAAACAAGGAAGCTGTAACAACATGTAATTGGCAATGTATCACAAATAGTAAATATATATGTACAAGTACCTCCCTGTCAGAGACAATGTTTTCTGATAAGCTGTTTGATGACAGAAAGAGACCATAACACCTGTCTAGTCTGTCCAGAAAAATGCATTTATCATCTTACATCTCTTCATCCCTTACTTCCCCACTTTCATATTTTCTTTTGAATACATCTGTTGAGTCACACTCATTCCCTAATTCATCAAAACGTTCCGCAAGTCCATGACCCTCTCTATGACTTACGTTTGGAGATCCTTGGAGTATTAGGTTCCCACAGTCTGTTCCATGTTTTCATTCTCCCCCTCTTCTTCCTGTTTAGGCTGACTCCTTTCATGCCTTCCTTACATATTTTGTACCAGTATCATATCCCCCTTTCTTTCTTGGTTTCTAGTGGAAAGAATTTCAGCTCCTCTGGTCTCTGGTTTCTAGTGGGAAGACTTGCAGCTGCCTTAATCTCTGGTTATATCCTTTTCCCTCAGCTTCATATGGCTTTATGGTGGTTTTCCTTACGACTTTTTTCATTTCACACATTACTGAAGTCTTAACATTCCTGCACTACAGAGCCCTCATAAGGTCACCTTACTGTTTCTGGGTTTATCTCCCTGAGGTTACACTAAAGCATTTTCTCTGCTGCTGTACACATTGTTCCTGATAGTCTAGTCCAGGTGTGATCCTTTTACTCTGTTTTGGCATCATTTTCACTAGCACCAAAGTACATCACACCAGGATTGTTGTGGCTCAGTCACAGTATTCTGCATTGGACCTCTGCTGCCCCCTTTCTTCGCACGTAGTCAGTCTTTCCACATTGTTTCTTACACTGTTCCTCCATCCTATACTGCTATACCCGTCTTTGTCATTAGTGAAACAAATGTTCCTTTTCTGTGTTCTCTGTGGTACATGAGAGATTTCATAAAGAGCACTGAGCTTAGGACTGACCCTTGTGGTACACTACCTAGTAAGGTACCTTGTTCCACACATCCTCCCTCTACCACAACCATCTGGATCTAACTCTTCAACCATGCAGCAGTCTGTTTCCTCCCCGCAGCTTCTCTGCTTTCTTAACAGATGCCTATGGGGGAGTAGAATCGAAGGCCTTGATAAAGTCCAACTAGACCTTATCCAGGAGAATTCCCATGTTGGCTTCCCTTGTGGTCCAGTGTTTGCACTTGATTAGCTTTGACTAAGACCTCCTTCTGTCCAGGAAGCCATGTTGGTTGCTCTCCTCTACCTCAGGATTTTTTCCATCGTGTTTCCTACCACTGCAGTTAAGCTACTAGGCCTGCATTTCCTTGGATATTTCCCATACCTCCCATGTATATGGGTATCATACTTGCTGTACTCCAATGTTCAGGCACTTGTGAATTAGTCTGTTGAAGAGCTCCACCAGGTAATGTGCCATGACCTGAAACCCATTCCCTAAATCCCTAAGGAAAGTCAGTTCTATCTCCACCTTCTGTCTCTATCCTGGGGTCTGTCTGTTGCTGTCTCCAACTTACTGTATGCCCCCCTCCCCCCAGTGAGGCACTCCTCCCCTTGCTTTTGTCAATGAAAACTAGACAGAAGGATTACTTGAGTACCTCTTTTCCCAATCTTCTCTGCTGTCCTTCCCATGTTTTCTGGCCACATTTCTACCTTACCTTCTGTTATGTATAAAATAAAATAAACAACTTTCGTCTTCTGATGCCTTCTTCCAGCTGCCTTTTAGATTTTATATTGGCTGCCTTCATCTTCTTATTGGCTTGCTGCTTGCCTGATCATACCATGGCTCCTTCACATCCTTGCTCCTCCTTCCACCTTTTATGTAACTATATGTTTTCCTAATTACTAGCTTCACATTCTTATGTAGCCTCATTGGCCTTCTGTTTGCAACTCTTCCTCACATCTTTGCCCATAGTCCTGAGTATTTAATCCCCAACCCATTTCCAAAGCTTGTTTACTCCCTTAATTTGCTCCTGATCTTCTAAACCATCTTTGACCATCTTCCATAGTTTAGCATAATCCACTCCCCTAAAATCCATCACCCCTTTCTTTGGTGCTATATTCTTACCCTCTCCATACATTGGCATATTGGCATGTTGGCATTATTACTGTTAAAAAAGTCTTTGCTTGAACATCCATTGCCCCCCTGTCATGGTTACAATCACATCCAAAATTATGCCCTTCCTGCTACAGACCTGCTGTAGTTGTAATACAGTTGTGGTATGGTTGTGGGATTTGAAGAGCTCTTCAACCTGTAGCTCATCATGTAACTTGGAGTATTCACTTTCTGTCTGATCCTGGCAGATTGTGGTCCTCATCAGTATTACCCTTGTCCTCTTACACCACTTCTTTATTCTGTCCTCAAGACATACCCTCTTCCTTTTCTATAAGTTAAGGCTGTTTTGCAAAATATGTATATTATAGATTATGACGTCCCCACTCTGGGCCAGTAATCAGGGAGCCTGAATCCTCACCACTGACAATGGAGAGGGACGTTCACTTGGAATACAAAAATTTGGGTTGGGAGGGTGGCCTAATGGTTAAAGTGTTTGCCTTACAAACACAAGGTGCAGGGTTTGAGTCTCACAAGGGATAATTGGCTAGGCTTGAAATGGCTCGCAAGGGCAGTTAGCTTAGTACTAATCTATGAACCTATGATACACTCAATATTTCCAGATGCAGACCTCTCTGCATCATGCACAATTTCCCTTAAGAACACACAGGGCACACATTTAGGCAAGGGTCTGGGTGTGTCTGTCTCTCTCCTTCCAAGTCCCCAATAAAGATCCCCACTGGTACAGCTGCAGAATTAAATCCTCAGTCAAGTCCTCCACCACTTCTCTGTGAAACTATTGCTTCGTGTCCCTGCTCCAAGTAGCTGACACACACACACACGCACACATTATGAGATTTGGTTTTCACACACACACACACATATCTGTGAAAGGCTGACACAGATTTACCCACTGTGCCCCCTCCGGCCCAGACTATAAGGTAGTTATCAGTGCCACCAGGCACTGCAAAGCCAGCTACCTAAGGCTGTTGCAAGGGTACCCAATTATACTGAGTGGAGTTAATACTGAATACCAGTGGTAATGCTGACCAAGCAGTAAGGCTTTCTGGAGTGGCCAGAGTTATCACCAAATAAATATATACAAATACTCTCAAAGCTTAAATATTGTCTAAAAGGACCAGCCACAATGAAAAGTTTAAATATATTTAATAATAAATAAAACATGAAAATACAAAATACCTATTTACAGTAAAAACCAGAGTTTCATCCACATGATTTATTTATTTATTTAATATCTGTTTACCAGGAAATATTAAAAATAACACAGCTAGAAAGATATGCACAGTTACAGAAAAACAATACTTGACTATTTTCCCTATATTTTCCAACTGATTTACAGAATTGTTATCCCTGGTCACATACTAGAGCAAGGTCAGATGAAGTGGGTGAGTGGTCTTCCTCCTTTGTCAGGTTCCAAGAACAGACTGCCCCTGAGACTACAGTCTCCTCTAATATTAAAACATTATTTCTGTACAGAATTACATCATTAGCACTCTTCAAGGAAAATCTTTATGAGTGGATGGGAAATAGGAAATACACCCCAGGGATCACTTCTGTGGCTCTGCTCAACAGGGGCACAGGAAATGAACTTTCTTGGGTGGTGTAAGCCAGGGAACCTTGTTGGCTAGGCTTACTTAGGCCCTTGGGCCAATAGCCTAGTACTTACCTATGAACATATATCTGGTGATCTGACTTCTGCTTCCCATGCAATCACCAACACTAGAAGCTGCCAATAGTTTAGCACCAACATGTCAATAATACACACACAAGAGCATTGCTAAGATCTGCTGCTGCTCCTGGAAATCATGAAACTATTTTAACACTTCTGCTCCTCCTGCAGAGCTACTAAGCCATACTTCTTACAGACATTGTGTCTCTGGCTTCATTCAGAACTGTAAAATAACATCTTTATGGCTTAGGCCCAGTAGTTTAATTTTCTTACTATTTGTGAAGTTTGAGATTAACCTCTTCTCTTCCAGTATCCTCTGTCAAAACACATACATTTAATTCAGTTACAGTAATGCATATACATTTTTTTCTTTCCAGCAGGGTACACTGTTGATGCATTTTAACACAAGCAACTTTACACACACATTTTTAAACACAAGCATCTGTACAAATCAGTTTGATACACAAATTACATATATTCTTTACAAAATTCCAGATAGCTGTGCTGGCATATGTTACACATCCACTGCCCTACTTCTCCTGGCATGGCTGGCAGTACCTCCTGCCATCACATAAATCATATTGAATGAATTATCCTGTTTAGTGAACAACTTCCATTTTTTTATGCAGCATGCAGTGTGGGCATATTGCATCATTTTGTGAATAAGTTATCCTTTGTAATAAGCATATAATGTATGAAGGAATGTTCTTTCTGAAACAAAGTGGAAAAAAAGAATATTGTTATACTTTACCTTGTGGACTACTGTTATATTTCTTTATATATATATAGGTTCATAGGTTCATAGGCGTGTACTAGGCTAATGGCCCTGGATGGTATTAACTGTTGTCAGTATTTAAATAAGGAATGTATTAACTGTTGTCATCTGATGAAGTCCCACTTGTTGAGACGAAAACGCGATTTTCATATTGTCATTTAAGTGCGTTAATGTGGATGTGGTAGTGCTGTGAATAAACTTTTTCGAAATTACACTTGGTGGATTCCTTTTGGCACGCAGCGTTCTTTTTTGGATTACTAATGGCCCTGGAGCCTTTACAAGCCTAGCCCATAGGATTACCCTGGCATCATGCCACCCGACCTTACTTCCCAGTGCCTCTGTCGAGCAGAGCCACTGGAGTGATCCCAAGGGTGAATTTTCTATTTCCCATCCACTCAGCAAGATTTCTCTTGAAGAGGGCCAGTGAGGTGCTCTGCTCGACATGTATGGGAAGTCTATTCCATAGCATGGGCAGGCTCTGGGTTATGAATTTGTCCCATCAGCATGTTCTGTTGATTTCGGCAATAAGGTTGAGGTCTCTGGAGCATGTGGTGCGGAGGGATCTGGATTTCTTTAGATGTAGCATTTCTAACAGAGCAGGGTCAGACATGACTTTGTAAGTCAAGCAGAGATTGCCTCTAAGTAGGCAATATGAGACAGAATAGTTGGAGTTTTTTGAGTCTGTCCATATAGGACAAGTGTTTAATGCCTAGGATCCTCTTTGTAAGGCATTTTTGCGGCCTCTCCAGTTGTTGCAGGTGTCTAGTGTCACAGCTGAGACACTGCTTCATCATATGTTCAAAGGTTTTAACTCCTACATATGCTTTAAATAATACAAAGTATTAGAACAACCAATCAGAAAAATTCCCTCCAAATAAAATTATTCTCTCCATTGCCTGTTACAGTAATAACACAAGGAATTCTGTATATATTTACTGTATCAAGTCACGTGATCTATTTATACAGAGATCTATCTTTCAAGAGGGGTTTAAGCAGTACCTTGTCATCAAGGCCAAAACTAGTATCGACCCGCAGTCTGATTATTAATTTTGCTTCAGATACCTCGGTTTTATTCTCTCCATCCCTCCTCTATAACCATCTGTTACTCTCTCCATACCTAAAAACTTAAATGTATGTGCATGCCCAGAGGTATGTATATACTTGGCTAATGAATTACTCTGATGTCCTTTCTTTATATCATATATATGCTCTCTTATTCTCTCTCTAAAATGTCTGTTGGTCTTGCCTACATAAAACATTCTGCAAGAGCAAACCACTAAATAAACCACATCAGATGTGACACAACTAGCTGCTATATTAAAATTTTAAAACTTTATTAAAACCTGGGTGTTTAAACTCCCTACTAGAATCAATATAGCTGCAAAAGCTGCATTTCCTGCAAGGAACTGTAACCCCCCCCCCCTGTTGATCTGTGTTCAAATCTTTAGGATAGCAAAGCATACGTTTCAAATTTCTTATCCTTAAGAGAATTTAAGTTTGTCTCCTACAATATTCTTAATGGTCAAGTTAGTATAGGCCAGTTTTTCTTCACAACATCTGTTATAATGTTAGTGTTGTTCCCAAAACACATATAGCACCATATCTGACAAAATTTAACAACCCACCCATCTGGGTATACAAATTTCTTCACCTTCCTTTACATACCTACATTGACTACAATGTCCGCATTTAAAAAGTACAGATTTAGTCTAATTAGCACAGTGTATCAAATGCCTGCGTTTCCATATAGGGAAAACTAATCGTACCCTTAAATAACAAATTTTAGAACATGTACAAGACACCAGGAAGCATAATCATCTAATGCACTGGCTAAGCATGCAGATAGTAATAGGGACATACATACTTTTATGTTTTAACATTGTTGAATTTTAATTAATAAGTGGTGATCATGAAATTATTACAGAATGTGTACAACTCAGATGGATTTTACGAATGCACACAGATAAGGGTTTTGGACTGAATGAGACTGTCTTTATATCCTTTATTGAAATCACGTGCATTCAATTAATTTATTAATATTGTGTGTATATATTATGTATACACAGTTATTTTATTGTGTATGTCAACTGGTCTGAAGAACTGGCTGTCACGTAAAAGCAATTACTAAACATCTTTAATATCTTTTAGGCTGCTGTGCTGGCTGGTCATTTCATCTATCTTCTTTCATTATTTGCTTTTATTTGACAGTCCTTTATCCTTAGCAGCCCACTTGCCTCCAATTGCTTTCACTCCTTAGTACACTGTAAAACAAGCTAGGAGACACAAACAATTGAGGGCCACTCAAGAAATAAAAGAAGCAGTCCTGTTACAATATGCACAGAAGATGGCAGTGACTGATAGAAATCTCACTATATGTCAATGGGGTGGGAATGCATCACTACTTCCTTATGTCTAGCATGACTCATACAAAGCAGACGTGAAATGTATTATGGGAAAATGAAAGGTAAAAATAAAAGTGTCACGTTGATATATCTATATTAAATTCTACAAGAAGTACACAGAGTGATATGAGATGTGAAAATAGCTCAGAAAACAAAGACAGAACTAAAAAAAAAAATCTGTTTTGTCACTCTAAGGTAAAATTTAATGTGCACATTAAGTTATGTAGCAGTTTCATATCAACGAATAACCCATATCACAAGCACCAGCATACTGCAGTAGTCATTCTGTAGCAGAAGTATAAACTGGAAATTGGTTCTATTTGTGAAATTCAGCATCTCTGAGTCTTATAACCAAGTCTTCACCATTTATAGCGTATAGTAGTACCATCCAATGGAAGTAATGACAGGTCAATTTCTGATATCTGAAAAAATGTCCGTGAATTAACTGTACAGTTAACCCTTAACAGTCGATGTTCTTCGTGTTTCACTGTTGCAGTCATCACATTAGGGTTATCCTGCCAGGGGTAGCCCTCAGTTGGCCGGAATACCAGAGGCTTAGTGTTTCTGCTTTGGTTGCTGTTGCCGCTCCAGGACTGACATCAGGTCATCAGTGGTATAAAAACAGGCAGCCGACGCCATTACATCAGTCTTTCTTGCCGAGGAGCCCAAAGCAGAAGCAGTTTGCACGAGTGCTGGCCGGCCGCTGCCTGAGTTTTCATTTCTGAATTGAAGTTGAAATCTTCTAAAGCTAAGTACCCCATTGGGGATCCTTTTTTCTTGCTCTAACCGATGTCAGAAAAAGTTAACAATTGTCTCACCTGTGGAAAGCAAATACCACACCGAGACTACCATTCTTACTGTATCACCTGTTTAGGCCCAGACCAAGACGTCCCTCACTGTCACTTTTGTGCTTTGTTCAATGTCAGAACTGTACATCATCAAGCTCTTATTGTAGCTAGATATTTTTGCTCTCAGTCCTCGAATTCCGATATGGCTTTGGTAAGCCATCCGCCTACCGATCTTCCGAAAAAAATGTAAGGATAAAGACAGAGACAGACCGCACAGGTCCAAAACTGCCAATGATGCTTCTGCTGAAGCTAGTCATCAGTTCTCTGGTCCTCAGTGAGGCATTTTAGCAGCCCCTGATGCTCACTTCTGTGGATTCGCAGGCCATTGCCGAGACCCTTTCGGAGTCCGGTATGCTGCAAGACTCTTTTTCGACTAAGGATCCTGCGGATGTCTCTACCTTGGATGGGTCCGGGCTGCTGAGCAGGCACCGGCTCCCAAGGAAGTACTTTGCACTACCGATACTCGACACAGACCAATGACTTCTTTCGCATCTTCAGTTCTTTCTAAATCTACAGAGTTTCTAAGGCCCAGGGAACTAACTACGCCCAAAAAAATGACCCAAGCTCAGGCACCTGCTTCCTTGCCCCAGTCTCAAATGCTTAAAATGGCGGAAGACCTTATGCTTATTAGGGGAAGCCAGACTACCCCTTCCAAAAGAAAAAGGGACTTGTCCCTAGTAGTTTTATCTGAACAGGAGTCGATGACTTTGTTGCTTCTGAATATGAAGACATGCAACCCCTCTCTGCTTATGAGGATTCTGATACAGAGGAAGATATTCCTTCTGCCTCTCCACCCGAGGATGTTTTATTTGGGGAAACTCTTCATACTTTAAGGGAGCATTTCCAATGAGAATGTCAAGACTATCCTCAGTCAAAAAAGAGACTCGGGGAATTCTTAGCTTTATCCCAGCACAGACCTTTGGCCATTCCTCCTGTCCTGGATGTTGTGGATGATGTTTTTATCAAATCCAGTTTGACTCCTGACACCCTTCCTCCTGCTCCCAGGAAAGCTGACCGGTACTACAGAGTCCCTGACTCTTACAAATTCCTTTTCAAAAATCCTACTGCTGACCCAGAGGTCATCTCTCAAGGACCTACAGGAATTAAAGCAACCTCAGCTAAGAATCCCACCCCCTCAGATAGGGATTCCCGAGCTTTGGACAGATGGGGTAAAAAAGTATACACCTCTGCTACTCTTGCTATTAGAGCATTACATTGTCAGTTCCACATGCTGAAATGTCAACCGCATACCATGGAACTCCTCAAACAAAAAATATCTTCCTTTCCTGCCTGTGCAGAAAATAAAGAATTACAAGAGCTTATGCATTCTGCAAGTCAAGTTACTAAGCACACCTTGCAATGTGACTTTGATGCCTTAAAAGCATCTTGCAGGGCAGCAGTCACTGGTTCTGTCCTTAGAAGGCATGCTTGGCTTAAGGAACAGACCTTGCCAGACCATGTCAAATCCAAATTATTGGACGCGCCTTTGAACAAAGACAATTTATTTGGCACCAAGGCAGAAGAGGTCTTAAAAAAGATGGAAGAAAAAGCTAAATCTATGCAGACAGTTAAAGACTTCTTACAGGTCCAGCCTCCAAGGTTCAGCAGGCATTGCCCCTCCAAGCACTGATCATTTCCTTCCCCCTCCAGGCCAGCTCAGCCCAGACCCCAGGGGAAGCTGACCCCCCCCCCCCCAGACAGCAGCTCCAGGGAATGCAGAGATCTAAGCAATGGAGTTCCTCCTCTTCAAAAACAGGGAGTATAAAGCCTCCCCCTTATGGTAAGAACTCGCAATTACTTTACACCTCTACCCCTTACCTCTGCCCACCTGCTTGTGCCCCTAGGAGGAAAACTCTCCTTCCATGCAAGCAACTGGGCCTCTATTACCAACGACCAATGGGTCCTCAACTTAGTGTCCCAGGGCACAAATTTTATTTCCACACTCTGCCAACCCCATAAGGGTTCCCAGATCTTCCCCCAAACCTGTGGGCAGAGGCCAAAAAGCAAGTCTTTTCACTGCTCTCCATGAGGGCAATACAGCATGTTTCTGCAAAACGGATAGGCCAAGGTTTCTATTCGAGACTCTTCCTGGTACCCAGAAAAGAGGGCAACCTGGTGCCCAACCCTCGATCTATCCATTATAAACACCTTTCTGGTGATACCAAATTTCAAAATGCTCACCCTCCAGCAGCTTCTTCCTGTGCTTTCCAAGGATGCTTGGATAGCCACCCTAGACCTAAAAGAGGCCTACCTACACATCCCAATCAGGGAATCTTGCAGGAACTATCTACGTTTCAGCGCAGGATTTATGCACTTTCAGTTCTCTGCGCTTCCCTTTGGCTTATCCACTGCTCCCACAGTTTTCACAAAATGCCTGGCTCCAGCCATTGTTTTTTGCAGACAAAGAAATATTCAGATTTATCCCTATTTGGACGATTGCCTGATTCAGGCAGACAGCCAGGAAAAGCTATTACAGCACCTGACCTTTGTAAAGGACCTACTGACCTCCCTGGGGTATACTATCAATGAAAATAAATCAAAACTAGTCCCCTCACAAAAAATTGTATTCCTGGGAGCAAGCCTGGACATTGCATCCCAGATGGCATTCCTTACTCCAGAAAAACAAGCCTACCTGACAGGCTACGTCTCTCAGCTGGCCACCAGAACCCAGTTATCTGCAAGGAGAATCCTGCAAGCTCTGGGGTTCATTGCCTCCTGCATTTTACTCATTCCATATGCCAGACTGCATATGAGGAAACTACAATGGTACCTAAAAGCCTTTGGTGTCAACACTCTCAAGACCTGGAAACTATCATACCAATGATACCTTGTCCAAGGAAAGATTTCCTTTGGTGGGCAGCAGCATGCAACCACAACAAGGGACTTCCCTTCTCACAACCCCGTGCCACCCATACCCTCACCACAGATGCCTCAGACTATGTCTGCGGTGCACATCTGGATGGCAGGTGCATTCAGGATTATTGCAGGCCAAATCAAATACATCTGCACATCAACCAAAAAAGGATTCTAGCTGTTCAGCATGCCCTGACAGCTTTCAGACTCCTACTCTCCCTGGGGCCTCTACTGATCAAAACAGACAACACCACAGTGAAGTGGTATACCAACACGCAAGGAGGTGCTCACTCTTACCCTCTCTACAGGCTCGCCATGACCCTTTAGCACATGGCCTCAGCCATGCAACTACACCTGCTAGCACAATTCCTGCCAGGCTCCATAAACTCTCTGGCAGACAACATAAACAGAAACCTGCTAGACCCACATGAGTGGCAGCTAGACCACAGAACCTTCACCCTTGTAACCAAGAAATGGGGAACCTCAAAGGTGGACCTCTTTGCCTCCCACTCCAATCATCAGCTCAGCAAATTCTGCATCAGAGAACCTCACAGCATGGCCTGGAAAGTGGCTGCTCTATCCTTCAAGTGAGTAAACCTCTCTGTCTGTGCATTTCCCCCTCTACCACTCATTTCAAGGGTACTGCTCAAAATAAGGGAGGAAAAAACGTGGGCAATCCTGATTGCCCCAGACTGGCCACACTGTGCAGGCTGTCACTCCTGCCACCAGATCCCAACACTCCTGACCCAGAGGAATGGAGAATTCATGCATCCCCAATTGCAGACCCTGAACCTGTCAGCCTGGCTTATTCCCTGACCTCTCCTCAAGCTGCCAGCCTAAGCAAACAAGTCCTAGATGTTATATGTGAGACCAGATGCCCCAACACTAGAAAATCCTGTGCTGTCAAGTGGAAAAGGTTTTGCACCTGGATCCAGGCTAAGGGAGCCGGAATGGCACAGCCCTCTCTTCCTCTCATCCTGGATTACCCAGCAGACCTACTACACAGGGGTCTATCCTTCTCTTCTGTTAAAAATTCATGCCCCTGCCATCTCTGCTCATTATAGCTCAGAGACACCTCTCTTCTCCCACCCTCTCATCAAACAGTTCCTAAGAGGGGATAACAACCTAAGGCCACCCAGAGGAGTTCCTACCCCAGCTTGGGACCTAAACTTTGTGTTGGAAAAACTTACCCTACCCCCCTTTGAACCTGCAGCTTCAGCAGTGTTAAACTTTCTCTCTTGGAAGACAGCCTTGCTTCTGGCCATCACTTCAGCTGTAAGAGTATTAGAGCTACAAGCACTCATGGCTGTAGAGCTCTTCATCATTTTCCATGCTGACAGGGTCTCCCTCAGGACTAACCCATCCTTCAAGCCTAAAGTTGTGTCCTGTGGGTCTCAACCAATCCATTAATTTGCCTACCTTTTTCCCTAACCCACAAAACAAGGGCGAAAGGATTCTGCACTCTGTAGATGTGCACAGACCGCTAAGATTCTATCTGGACTAGACTAAATCTTTTAGAAAAACTGATCACTTGTTAGTCGGCTTTGCAGCAGGGGCAGAAGGCAAGGCCATATCCAAACAAACAATCTCCAAATGGATAGCACACTGCATTCATTTCTGCTACAAACAGCATGGGAAACCACCCCCAAAAGGGGTCAGGACACATTCCACCAGGTCTGCCTCCACCTCTGCAGCTTTTCTCCGAGGGCTCCCCACCAGCGACATCCTGGAGGCTGCAACATGGACATCTGTTCATACCTTCATCAGGCATTACCACCTACCTATCTTCTCCAAATCCATGGCAGGCTTTGCTGGCGCAGTCTTGCAGGACATCCTAGCCAGCCCCCAGTCTTTTTGACTGCCTCCACCCTTTTCTTCAGCTTTGGGAATCAACCCAAATGGGATAACTGCGACAGTGAAACACGAAGAACATAGTACATTTGTGTACACTTACCATAAATGTAGATGTTCTCAAGTGTATTCACTGTTGCAGTCCTCGTCCCCCCCCCCCCCTCCATCCCACTGGTCTCTGTCTGTCTCTCTCTCTCTCTTCCTCTCTCCTTACAGGGAAGTTTTGGTGTTTACTTTGTCTTGGTGGTGTTCTTCCACCATAACCTAGCTCACTGTTTGGGGTCTATATTATAAAACCGAAAATACTTTACCGCAAATGCTCACATGAGTGAAAATGATGGTAATCGAACTTGTTATTGTGGGGGGGATGTGCCCCCACACCCCCCACTAACTATATATTCCAACTCCGAGGTCGCACTACAGTGAGGAAGGGGCAAATATCCCATTCCTCACTGTAACATGACCCCACAATCACAGTTTCGATTCCCGGCATTTTTGCTGATGTGAGCATTCACACTAAAGTCTTTTTGTGCCTCTGATATAGACCACCCTGTTTGGGGGCTCCTGACAGGGTAAGAAAAACTGATGTAATGGTGTCGGCTGCCTGTTTTTATACTACTGACGACCTGCTGTCAGTCCTGGAGTGACAGCAACCGACACAGAAATACTAACCCTCTGGTATTCGGGCTGACTGAGAGCTACCCTTGGCAGGATAACCCAAATGTGATGACTGCAACGGTGAATACACTCAAACATCTACAATTATGGTAAGTGTACACAACTGTACTTTCCTTATTCCTTGTGTTATTGCTGTATTGTATAATGTATATTTGACATTATCTTTTATATTTCCTAAATAACTGCGTATATTAGGGTGAAGAAAGCATAATGTTGTGCTTGCTGAACACACAGCACTTTTAGTAGCTGCAGTGGGGCTTAAAACTCTTACTTCAGGCTGCTTCTTTTCCTTTAATATTTTTTGTAACAGTTTTATACATCCACACTTATAGCTTGGTATTTGTGTGTGTCTCCGTGTGAAGAGTGGAGGCTAACAAACTAGTTGGCTTGATAAAAATACAAAGAGTTGAAAACAGAAGCAAAAGTGTGTGTTTTTAACCATTTATATTTTTACAAGGTAAGGAGACTGGTCTCCAAACCCTTTTTTCACCCATGACCCAGGTCACAAAGAAATGTATGCAGAACCCAGTGCTAAATACCTTCATCCCCTTAACACAATATGTTGAGTAATCAGGGAGGGGAGGGCGAGTCCATCAACATGCTCTCTGGACCAGTGCTCAGGTGAACTACTGCCATTTAGAAGCTTTGGAGGAAAGGCCCTGGTTGTAGTCCAGAGCACAGCACTTAACGGAGATAGGCAGGCAGGGAAACGGGCAGTTGTATTTTTCCAATGCTGTGTAATGCCCACACCACAAAAGCAAGCTGAAAAAATAAAATGTTTATACCAGCTGAAGGCATATTGGCTTGCACATTGTTTAGATGCTGTTCTCTACAGATTGTGAAATAAATCATCAACTAAATCTTTCCATCTTTCCTTGTGTTCTGATTGTGAATCTCACAGTTTTGTGATACAAACATGAAAATATCCAGACTCTCTTCTGCTGAGAGGAATAAACATAACTCATTGGTAGCAAACAGTCTTTTAGAAAAGGCAGCTTAAGTCACAGGAGCTGGACTCTTTTGTGCCATGCCATATATTTACTGTCTGTGACCAATAGTAATTGTTTACATTACTCCAGTAACAAAATATAAGCCAAGCGAATAAAGATGTACTGCAGGTTTACAACTTTACTGAATGACACACTGCTGTTTGGAAGATGGGAGGGTATGTACTTGTAGACAGGAAGGAAGGTCCTGATTTTTGAAAATCTGAGTTATGTCTACTGACAAGTCTATGCATGGTTGTGTTGGTCTGCTTTGTGTCTGTAATCCTTTCCCATTGAGCACTGATTGTGGGAATGTTTTAGACAGCTGAACACACAGAAATATGCTTAGATCATAAAATTCACAGTTTTTCTCCTGAGATGAAATCTGAAACTTGCAACACATCTGTTTATAAACTCTCCAAGTTTAGCATTTCTCATTTTTTTTTTCGGTTAAATAATTTTCTTGTCATTTCAACTTGTAGGCCATGACTGTAACAGTTTTGGTGTGATGCTGTAATAGTGTTCTGACAAATTCTGACCTTCTGGTTTGAGGATACTTATGGCTGCCATTATTTCAATTTATTAATGGTTATAGGTGGATTGGGACACTCTAAATTGACCCTAGGCATGAGTGCTTGCGTGTGTGTGCCTTCTGTGGAAGGTTGGGCGTCGGGCTGGCAACTCGACACCGTAAAACTCCACTGCCAATCATGAGTGGACAGGTGATCCACTGTGGTGACCCCTAACCGGGAAAAGAAGAAGAAGAAGATTAATGGTTATTTAATTTGCTTTTATTAAGCAGTTGTTGCATATTTCACTTCTCTCTTTTCTCTCTTGCTTTTCTTAGTTGAAGGAATATGAGACCCAAAGCAGACAGATGTGTGCCAGTGACTCTGCTGAGTGGACAGATGATTCTAACCCACCAGTGGACGAGTCATCTACCTGTAACGTGAGTAGCACACCTTGCATTTGCTCATTTAAACAGAACACTGTGGCCTGCTTTTAAAGCAATAAGCATGTTAATAAAATGAATTTAAGTTAAAGTATGCCTTGTTTTTCTGGTACCCTATAATTTTATAGCCACTGGACACACAAGAAAAAATAAAGTGCTAAACATTTTCCAACCATGGCTGTAAATTTTTCCTACAGAAATGCTGATATAACAGTAACCTTTCATTTTCAGCTGCCACAGAATCATTATGGGCTACATGATATTAACTGGCACCATTCCTTTTCCCTGACTTACGCTAACGAAACAAAGAAAAATAGTGTAGCAATTACTGCTCTGTGCTCAGCGTTTTGAGAGGGTATTTCTCCTAGATTCTTGAGACATGGCATTTACTCTGTGATTTTAGCAGATAGACTAGTTATTGACATTTTATAGACTTTGCTATGAGGTAGATAAATGCAGAAAGGATCCTCATTCATTTTTGCATAATAGAGTACTTTTCATACTGCACAAATCCTTAGATGAATTGTTTAATAATTAATCAAAACTGGGTGATGAGTAGCTGTAGAAATGCAGTTATATGGCAGGAGTTTTGGATAATGTCACTGATGATGATGGCCGCTCTGTGATTGACTGTCTTTGCAATGAAGTCATATGATTAAATGTATTCCGAGAGACTCCTTATGAAAGGAATAGCAGCTTATATTGACCTTTGGACACAAATTAAAATACGTCGTCAGCATCACTCAGTAGTAAATATCTGCAGCTTTTCTAACTTGTGGTACCTGCTTTGCAGAATGGATGTCCTGTTAGATTGCCTTAGGCCGAGGTTATACCATATGTATTGTATTGTCCTGTTTTTTTAAGGTTATGGAAGGATATGAACAACCACAGGCTGCACTGGTTTACATTATGGGACAATGCAGATTTATAATGTACAGTGACATGTAGGTAGGTGGATACCTTGTGATGAGTAAGCACAGATTTTACAAAAGGACCAGCTCTACTATAAAACTTATGTTCGTCCTTCTAAATGTAATGGATCACCTCTTTATTTTAGAGTTTTAGGCAGTTGGCTAGTTTGGCAGTTGTATAGTGTAGTAGAAGTACCTTTTGGATGAGTCCAACATGGGACATGGTGTTTTCTCTCTGTAGCAGCACTGGAAGAGATGAATATTCCACAGAGTTCTTCAAAATTGCTGCCACTAGTAGTGTGTGGAAATTACAGAGAGCGAACAGATTTAGTAGAGGGTTAAAAAAAAAAAAGTTTAAAATACTTGTTATTTGTGAGTGTTTAGTTGCAGACGTTGTTATTTGTGAGTGTTTAGTTGCAGACGTGCACTAAAACAGTGGTTGTGATACTAATTTTTGGGCCAAAGTAGTGACAGCTGTCATAGTTATAAGGCTACATTTGCCATTTAAACTGGTTTGTGAGTTGACTGGTTTTCAGCTTTTTTGCTTGAGATTTTCGCCTTATTTCTGTACATCTTTTGTTCATGCACAAAAGTAGTGAAAATATGTGCATCTCTCTGCAAAAGTAGTTAATGGTAACAGTTAATAGAAAACACAGTAACTGGAAGACCAGGGAATGGTTCTCTTTAACCTAATGGGTCACATACTTCACTGGAATTTGAGAATAATATCTGCCTGCATGCTGGGAATATCAGGATTGTGTTATTCTTTGCTGATGCCTGGGATAGTTTTGAACAAAACTTGCATTAGCTTTCATGTTGGACAGATTGACATGTGAGATTTAATACAAGAAAAAATTGCAATGTTGCATTCACTAATGGGGGAATTCAGGAAAAAGAAATGTTCGTGCTTTTAGGCCTTACCTTAGGAAGGTCAGAGATGGAAGAAGAGCACCTGGGGAACATAGTCATCCCTGAGTTGAAACCGGCAGTGTAGCAGCCAGTAAAATTTTCAACCCACATGGGACTCAGACCCACAATTCCTGGCTTAAGAGACCAGTGCCTTATCCATTAGGTGACTGGGGCTACCAGTGTAATTTTGGGATGCGTACCTTAGGAAATTGATTCCAATAAAGCTGTGATAATTCTGAGATTGGGTATGGCCTCAACTGGATTGCTGCCCATCTCTGGTGACCTGCAGATAAAGGGAAATTTGCTGGTAAAAGGTGTACAATACCAAATTACCAATGTGGTGATGATGGTAGCATGGCTAAGGAATGAACAGAAACTTAGCCAGCTAGGTGCTGTAACAGAAAGGAAAAAGCTATGGTTTTAAGTGTCTGCAGTGTCGGGGTAAATGGGAACAAGTACATTGAAGAGAAAAGACAAAAGGGAATATTGCTTCATGGATAGCAACTGGAAATGGAATGATCAACAATGATTCATGCATATATGGCTTCACAAAGAGGGTAGTATATGCTTAGGGGTGTGTATTACCCGAGGCATTGATGCAGACCAAGTAAATGGAAGGATTTAGGGGTACCCTGGTACCCAACATGAAAATAGAGGTTAAGCTCTGGGGAAGAGGTAGCAGTTTTGCTTTTGTGTGTGTGTGTGTGTGTGTGTGTGTGTGTGTGTGTGTGTGTGTGTGTGTGTGTGTGTATGTGTGATGTAACTACAACACTGGATTATTACTTAATTGTACTCAGGGTAATTATACGTGAAAACAGGCAGAGTAATTGACACGTTCACTGAATTAAACCCCTGCTAATAACTGCTGATCTTGTGGTAGTTGTGGACCACCTTTATGAAACAGAAATTGAATCAGCTGTCAGTCTGTATTTTCTATTTGTCATCTTAAATTGAGAGCAAAAAAACTGAAGGGGCAGGTTTATGTCTGGGGTGGCTGACCAGTTATCTTGACTGCAGTGTTGGGGATGACCAATGAGGACTTTTGTGTAAGTGCCTGGTTTAGTAAAGTCTGCTTGTTTGTGCAGCAATCTCAATTGGCAGTGAATGGATATGTAAAAAGTAGCATTTGAACCATACCTTTCAACTGACCAGCATTGCAGAAATGTGTCCAAATTTTTACCGTATATTTTTGATCTGTTCCTCTCAAATGTTTGTCTTGCAGGCAAATCATTGAAGATTGAAGTCACTAAATAATGGCAGACATTTGATATTCAGTATTACTACTCTTCGTA
Organism: Protopterus annectens; assembly: GCF_019279795.1. NCBI lineage: Eukaryota > Metazoa > Chordata > Ceratodontiformes > Protopteridae > Protopterus > Protopterus annectens. The sequence goes on from NC_056725.1 coordinate 1,731,981,404, forward strand.
AAATGCATTCTAATGCAAAACATATTCTGTCAACTTTCTAAGTTTACAAGAGAAATATTTAGACTCTCTTCCTAAATTCGGGCCTTTGTCCACCCAATAATTTTTGTCTTTATTTTGAATTCTTGCATTGAGACATTGAGAGGTATGATTTGAACTGTCTGGAAGATGTCTGTTCATTTCAAGAAGGTTCTTATGCTGAAATGACAATTAGGAGGAGGTGGGATGAGGGATTTATGATGCGTGTCTTCACAGTGTGAAATTATACTGTAATTTAAGATGACATTTTTTGCTTATTTAGAGAACAAGTGCATAAAATAATGTTGTCATTTTATTTATTTAATTAATTGGCAAATAAATGGATTAGTCTTTGTTCATTTGTAAAGTAGTTTGCTTTAACCAGATGAGTGCCGTCATCTAGGGGCTCTTTTACAACCCAGACCATTAAGTTGATTGTTACAATAATACATAATGCAAATGACATGCTACAATAATGACCTGAGGCAGCGTACACAAAGTGCAAAAACAGAGGGAACCAGTAGAGATAAATTTCAAGAAAGTTTAATTGTTAAGCACTTTCGTTCTGCTATTGTCAGGACTTCATCAGAATTAAAAAAAAAAAAACATTACAAACAATCACATTTATATGTGTGAGTGAATGCAAATCAATTAAAATCCTTAGAGAATTTAAAGGAACAGTACTGCTTTCTTATGTATATAAAATATAAAATGTTTAAAACCTGAATACAAAGTCTAAAGTTTTATTCTGTTTAAGAATAAAACAAAGTGCAAACACGCCAATTATTTAAATGAAGTCAAATAATTAGAATCAAATCTTAATAATCAAATAGTAAGAACAAGTAACCAATAAAATGAGTTAGGGAGTAAATGAAGGACAAGTATTACAGTGACCAACAGAAATTCTTTCCTAATTTGGCTGTTCTGCATTTTAAGCACTGGTTTAATGGATACAGTTGTTTAAACCAGGATAGATAAAAGTGTTCAATTTAAACTGCCACAAGAGTTCCCTGTACTGTAGTACATTCTGTCCATCACCTCACCTGGGGTCAGTAACTGCTTGTTCCAAAATACCAAACAAGAACTCATTGTAGCAATTTTTTGACAGTGAGTGCTTGTACAGGGCATTATTGCCATTTTTAGTTTTAATACTGTAAGTTTGTTTATATATTTATTTTTAAAACTCCTGTCAGTCTTGCCAACATAAAAACAAGAACTTTTTTTGCAAATGGCTAGATAAACAATACTTTTAGTGGCACAATTGCCTTTCCTCAATATAACTTGGAGCAACATGCATTTTCTACAAATGTGTTGTCCATGTCCAAGATGCATCTGCATTCCCCACATTTTCTAGTCCCTAAAGTTTCTTTCTTTTTGTGGGAAGCATTTGTTTTGTATATGTTCCTCAAATTTCTGCCTGTCTTTAAATACAAATTTTGCATATGTTCCCAAAACATTAACAGTGTCCGAGTTGTACCTTAACATATTCCAGTTTCTGGAAGCAATTTATTTGATTTTAGGGGCAGCTTAATTAAATTCAACAACCATGGACCTCTCAAAGTTTATATGTTTATTGTTTAAGGTCAATGAATTTAATACGAGGTCCACAAACTCAGACTCAAGAAGTGGTTTGTATTTTGTACTCCATCCATTGAGAAATTCCCAAGTGATTTTGGTTACTAAGTTCCTAGGGTAACCTCTGATACTGTCAGTAAATACATTAGAAATGAAAGAAAACTCCTGTTGTAAATCTTCATATGTGGCAGTTGTCCTTGCAGCTCAAATAAACTGCCCCCTTCACAAGAATCTCTCTCTCTGACAAAATGGATGAGCACTTGTGAAGGGTAGATATGAGTTGCTAAATGTTGATTTTCGACTCAAGTATTTTTGACTTGAAAGTACCTTAAATTTCAGTAAGTGTGTCAAGGTAGTTGATTCTATTTTTGTAGTGGTTATATGTGACTCTTAGAAAGGAAGTAGTGTTTAAATAATGGATGAAATTGTGAATTTCGACATCAGGACCATCCCATAGAATAAATATATTGTCCAGGAATCTCAGGTTCAACTTCATGAAAGGACTGAACTTCGAGTTGAAAACACACATTCTCCCAACCTAACAAAACAAGGGTGGCAAAAATTGGGGTGCATACTACACCCATCGCAACCCCCCAGTTTTGTCTAAACGTTTCTCACTCAAAGTATATGATGTTGTTTTCCAAAACTATTATGGTTAAATCAAGCAATATTTTAATGTTGTAAGCTTTAAGTTGATGGAAATGGAAAATATTGTCATTAAACAAGTCCAAGCCCTCTTCTAAAGGGATGGAAGTAAAAAGACTGATTATGTCAACCATAAGAAAGCTAATATTTACTGTAACTAAATTAGGGGTGAGTCTCCCCAAAAAGTCCCATGAATCACATAACATGTGCGAGTTTAAATGTGTGATGAATTTTAGAGCTTTGTCAATAAGTAAAGCTGTGGGGTGGGTTGTAGACCCTTTAGCAGCAACAGTACGTCTGAAAGGTGGATTGACAACATTCTTGTGGATTTTTGGAACTCCAAATATAGAGGGCAGTTTAGGTTTTTCTACTTTCAAGAAATCATATGTTTTTAGAAAATATTCTTTCATTTATCAGTAGATCTTCTAAAAGTAAATCAGTCCTGTGATATGCAATATTTGTTTCATTTTTATAAACTAAGGTGTAAGTGGTGTTATCATGGAGGATGTGAAAAAAGTAGTAGAATAGTCAATGGCATCAAATAAGACCATACCCCCACCCCTGTTAGGTTTAATTTTCCTGATATTGGAATTACGGACTAAATTCTCTAAAGTTAGTTTTTCCCTTAGAGCCATGTTGTAAGATTTATAAATATTTTTGTCCATAGATAACTTGTACAGATCTGCCATGCAGGACTCAAAAAACCTGCAAAGTGGAATGTAGTGGAGGGTTAAATAGGCCTGTCTTGTGTGGAATCTCCTTTTCTTTCTCGTGTGTTCTTTCCCTTTCATTAACTAGGAGGGCAAGGTTCAGCTTCCTAATGAAAAGTTTAAGTTCAGTAAAGGTATCACAAATGTTGAAAATCCCAGAAGGCACAAACGTGAGCCCTTTTTCAAAAATAGAAAAGTGTTCAGGAGTAATAGTGACACTACTGTAGTTATAAATATTGTAACCTTTTAAAGTATGTGTCATTCCGTCGTCATGTATCACAATGCCTAAATCATTGTTTTTCTCTTCACCTCTTCTTCTGGTTTCCCCTTTCCTTTTGCAACTAAAATGTGTTAGGGCTTCTTAAAGGGGAAAAAACACCTGAGTCACTGTTGATGTTGTTAGTAGTGTGTATTTGTTCATTAACTACTGGTAAACTGTCCTTCGAAATTGTGGTCACTATTAGAATCTTGAGAAATGTTTGTGAAGGCATTACTATCTTTGCCTTTACTGATCTTGAATTTTAAAGGGTAGGCAGCCCTGTTAACATACTGTTTGGAATCCCTGAGTAACTTCTTTCTTTCTTTTAATAATGTCCTCATATTTCTATCAGTCTTAGAAAAGATGTTGCCATATGCATTTCTGTAATAAACAAATAGTTTCTAATAAAATTTTTTAAATGGTCAGCCCCTTGCAGTAAATCAATGTTATGCTTGTGTTTAATAATGTGTTGTATCACTCAAAACCAAACTTATCAAATAAGTTGGTAAAGTCCTTCACCATTTCGATATCATAGTCCAAGCCATTCGGAAATTTAAAGATACAAAAACTCTGTGGAACTAACTTTTTTTCTAATACATTCTTCCAAATACAATACACACTGTACTGTGTCTAGGAACAAATGGGTAGTCTTGTTTCATAGCAATGACAGAATTTGTATTACTCATCAGAACAACAGGTTCATTTGTCATAGTTGTCTTTCAGATACCCTGGTATCTGCTTTCCTAGGTAATGCAAAGGAGAGTAATCTCTCTGTAACTGGAACATACATTTCTGTTTTTATAACTGGGGAAAGATACCCTATTTGCCAGTCCAAACATACTGTGTCCCTATCTTCCATGCAGCAATGAAAAGGCATGTTCATCATGACACCTCAAAAGTAAGCAGCACCTTTAACTTCCAAGATGGCTACACATTGAATAACAGCTTAAATCTAGCTCTCCTAGTGTGAAAACAGAAACTTAGCAGAGAAAGCCAGTGGACCTAGATTTCTAGGTAAATTTCAGTAACTGGCTAGTAAGTGCACTGCCTAGATGCCAGGGAAAAAGAAGTACAGAGGACCCGAAGGAAAATCATCTATAAAAGGCGGCAAAAAATAACATTGACTGAGAAGAGTACTACAGATGTTCAGCAAAAAGCAGTGCAGGTTCTAGACTTGACTTACAGTAACCTAGAGGAAAGCAACTGCACACAGCCCTGACTAAAATAAATGAAACACTGATGGAGTATATCAACTCAAACAATAAAAGGCTGGAAAAAATGGAAGAAGCTTTAAACAGATATTCAGATGAGGTGATAAAACTGCAAAACTCAGAAGCTTTAAACAGATATTCAGATAAGGTGATAAAACTGCAAAACTCAGAGTTTGAAATTAAGAAAATGCTGGCTGAATATGAGACTGCACAGAAGAGAGGTTTCAAAAAATAATAGAATTAGAGGACAGAGCACATAGGGAAAACCTGAGATTTTCTGCTGTACCCGAAAAGCTGAAAGGTACTAATTTTATGAACGCCCAAATAAGCAACTGGACTGGTATTCCACAACAGGAATTGTTAATTGAAAGGGCACATCAAAACCTGGCTATGAGAAAACAACCTAGATCTTTAATACTAAAGATGCAGTCCTACCAGCAGAAGGAGTTAATTCTGACAAAACTGTGGCAGAAGGGCAAAGTACTAAAAGTTGGAGACAATAGAGTGTTTTTGGAGAATGACTATTCATTATACACTAGGCAGAAGAGGAGTAAATGTATTCCATTATTCAGGGAATGTCGAGAAGTAAGTGTGAGATTCAAACTGCTGTACCCAGCTGTCTTCAAAATATTTTTCCTTGGAGGAACAAAGTCATTTTTTAATGAAGTACATACTAAGGAAGAAATATAAAAGTTTCTCCAACAAAAAGTGAGCTGTGAAACTGCTCCTGTTTCTTTTTCTCCTGGTAATAAGTAAAAAATGCTTGAGAGGGAAAAAAAAACATGAACTGACTAGAAGAATTGAGAGTACATTGGAAATGAGGCGGAGTCAGGGTTTGGGAGATGAAGATGACCAGGAATAGTACAAGAAAATCTGTAAATATCTGGCTTTCTTAGACTTTGTTAAACTTGTAGGGGACTATAAAACATATGCCCTACTTTATATCTTTAATAACTTTTGGGGAATAAAGTCAATAACTTGGAAACTGACATGTGGGATTACAAAGCAATAATTGTTTTTGTGAAACAAAACAGAACACAAACATTTGGAAATATTTGACTTCTTAGGACTTTGTTAAATTTGTAGGGGACTCTAAAGCATATGCCCTACTTCATGCCATTAATATTTATAAAAATACTCAGGAGTGGGGAAGGGGGGGGAGAAAATTAATTGAAAGTAAACATTTTTTTCTTAATAGTACTATTTAAATAGTGCACAGTTTTCCTTGCAGGTATAAAGTAAACATGTTTTCAGTTATTTTTAAATGTAATGGGGATACTAATGTAAATATGTGCTCCTATTTTTTCTTTCTTTTTTTTCTTTCTCCCTTCTCTCTCTTTCTCCTGGTTCAGTTTTAAGAAATGTAGGCACTGCAGTGTAAAAAATAAAACATCTGGTTAAAAGAACATTTCAAAAGAAAAATTAGTGTGCTTTTTCTCATTCTTGCATAGGGGAATGACTGGGTTAAGGCCATTGGGTTGATCTAGTGACACGTTCTGAAAGGAAGCAAGTAAATGAAAAAGAATATTGAATATTATAAGCTTTTCTTAAGTAAACAGTTTTGTATCTGGTTCTCATGTTTCTTGTGGACAATCTGATAAAGAGAAATGGTTTGGAGAAAATGTTCCCTAGTAAAGTTGATTAGGAGGATATATGAGGGATCACAGGTTAAAATTAAAGTGGTTGGAGTCCTCTCTGATAATCTCTACGTGAGCAAAGGAACCAGGCAGGGATGTTCTCTCTCCCTTTTGTTATTTACATTATGTTTAAGACCATTGGCAAAGAAAATAAGGGATTCAGAAATTCAAGGGTATAATTGGTATGGTAGTCAATAAATGTGGCTCTATTTGCAGATGACATTATTTTGTACCTGACAAAACCAGAAAGTGACATTACAGTGTTGGGGAGCATATTGAGACAGTTTCAGATCTTTTTGAGATGCAAAATTAGTGAAGCGAAAACAAAGGCAATAGTGCTAAATTATGTACCCACATTTGAATTGGTTCAGCAAAATACACATTTATGAGGACATGATAAAATTAAATATTTAGGAGTATTGATTAAAAAGGATTCTGGTGTGGCAGCTAAGGCTATGTGGGAAGAGACTAAACAAAATATAATACGAAAACTGAGAAAATGGAATGTCTTCTTATATGGATATCATGTTTTAATCCCTTTAGTCTTATAACATCAGTCAGGCATATTTGTATCAACCAGTGGAGAAGCTGTGGATAGCAATTAAAAAGAATAGAAGGATTTTATCTGGGAGGGGAAGACTGCAAGTGTCAAGTGGGATAAGCTTATTTCAACAGTACAACAGGGTGGATTGGGATTACCCAATTTGAAGGAGTATTTCAGAGGAACACAATTAAGACTCTTATATATAGCACAAGCAGAAAACTATAATTCAAAGTGGAAAGAGATGATGATGAAACAGAGGGGAAGCTCAAGAAACAAGGAGAGACTCAGGTTTTTGGATTAAGGCCCTTAAGGAGAATTACAATAATTATGCAGAATATTATATTCATAAAGTAGGAGAAAGTATTCTAAGAACTAAGCCAACACTGGAATGGAGAAAGGATATTCTGCCAATAGGGATGACTGCACTTAGGGATACAGACAATAGGCAAGAGGGGGTTGAAATATGTTGGAGAAAACCGGCATTGGAACCGTTGTATTGGGAGCAAATAGCTAGATAGGGAAAGGTAATAGAATGGGAAGACACCAAGAACTTATTTAAACTGCAGGTTAGAGATTGCCTTCCATATCAAGGCTTGATATCAGAGTACAAGCAAAGAGAAAGAAATAGAGGTGTCCTAAATTAAAGACCAGCACTAGTAGGGAATCTAGAATAGAAGTTGCCATTAAGAAAGGAATAATTAGTAGATCATATAAAATATTGCATGATAACTATAAGAATCAATCAGAGGAAGCTAGAAAGGATTGGGAAGAGAGATTGGATAATCAATTCACAAAGAAATAATGAGGGGGATATATGTATGTCTCCCAAATGTGCAACAAAGTCTAGATTATTTAGGATCTTTGCTTGGAAGGGTTTACATAGGTATACCCTAAGTAGACTCCATAGAATTTTTCCTCAGGTAGACAGCAAATGTTGGAGGTGTGATGAGGAAGAAAGGTAACTGGGAACATATGTTCTTAGAGTATAATGAGTTGGCAGACTTTAAAGATTCCTTGCAGACTGCTCTGTCTGAGATGCTGGGTGAGGAAATTGGTGTAACTAAGAAAATGATTTTTTGAGCTATGATACAGAATCGGAATTATTACCTAGACATAGTAAGGCCTTGCTGAGACTAATTGTGATGGCTGCCAAAAAAGCAGTTACTAGAAAATGGAAGTCAAAGTCTAGACCAACTTTACTAGAAGTAGTGAATATAGTAACAGAGATAAACAACAGGAATTGAGATGTTTAGAAAAGGGTAAGAGCAAATTGCAAAATAAAAATAATCCACATTGAACCCTACAGTACTCCACAGAGAGGTATTTAAACCAGAAACTACCCCCTGGGTATGATCACATAGGAGGTAAACCAGTCCAGGACCATTAAGTCAGGGTATTGTGGTCCAGTGTGAAATATTGCAGAAGGATCTAGAACAATAATGAGAGAATAGAAACTTTGATCTTCGCCTGTAACAGCACCATTTGCTACCTTAGTAAATGGTTCACAAACTACTTATTTAGCAGCGTACATTTTGTTTCTTGGATGGTGACAGTATCTTTATCTCAGCCACTTAGTGTTGGAAGCACCTCAAGCATTTTTACTAGGAGCGCTACTGTATTATTTTCATGTACCCAATGATATCTTCTTCCTTCCCAGCTGAGCTTATCCGAAATGCTTTCAGTTCAACCCTGGGCTGTTTCACAAAATCCTTCAGTTATTACTAGCTTACATTTTTTTGTCAGTATCCAGAAACTGGTAACAAAGCCAGGTATTACTTGAATGCAAATACAACCCCCAAAAAAGGTGCTTTTCACCGATAATCCAGATGATAACAGTCTACTGTTTGATATTATTATCCATACAGCACATGACAACCAGATGTAAGTTGCTGACAACACAAAATCACTGAGGCGGTAATTAATTTTGAATTAAAATTTGATTTGCATGTTGACAGATGTACTAGGAAGGATGCTGGAGTTAAGGAATTCTGTCCCATCCCCTTCAGCAAGGTCCCAGTAACACTCCTAAAAGCACCAGCACGAACACCAATCCCAAGATGTAGAATACAATGAATTTATTGTTAAAAATGTCAGTTCTATCTACACTTTTCCAGCATCACCCCTGGGCTCAAAAAAGGAACATTGTCAAAGGACAATGTATTCGGGTAGCTCGGATGACGTCAGATGTAAATGATTTGGACAGTGAATTGGGCAAAATAGGCCCTTTTTTTGCTGAAAGAGGGTATCCCATTGACATGATACTGGATGTAAGTGAGTATGTTAGGAAACAATGGGGAATTAAGTACAAGCCCCTTTTGGGAATGGGTTCAGAAACAGAAGTAGCTCAGAGTAAAAGAACAACTAATGAAGAGGGTGCCATAGGGAAGTATGGCAAGGCATGTGTCCTCCAACATGAATCTTACTGTGGAGATATTACTGGAATGTATTAAAGGCTGACAACAGAGTATTAAAAACAGTGGGGAATGAGCCACATTTTGTTTTTAAAAACGGGTTCAATATGAAATTTTTGTTGGAGAGGAAACACAACCAGAGAACTGAAAGGTGTGGTGGTGGTGGCACATGTCAACAGTGCCAATATATTATAGATGCGCCGGATACCATTTTGCAAAATTACAATAAAACGAGAATTATTTTTCAGAAGGGCAATTGTAGGTCAAAAAATTTAATTTATTTGGCCATTTGTACACACTGTCCCTGCTTTTATGTGGGGAAGACTGTTAGATGTTTACATAACAGGATTTCTGGTCATTATTACAGTATCAAGAAGCATAGTGATAATAATGCCCTATGGAAACATTTAAATGATAATAAGGAATGTTCAACCTTTAAATTTGGTATTCTAGAAGTGGTCAAGTATAATGTGAGGGGGGGGGGATATTAAAAAGATGGTCAGTGACAAGGAAGTAAGGTGGCAAATCAAACTAAATGCTTCAGTGTACCCTGGAATTAATGATCACATTTCCATTAAACCTATATTAGACAATTTAAGATAGTTGTTATAATAACGTTAGTGTTTTGGTAATGTAGGGATCAAGTATACATTTAGATTTACTGCCATGTTCACCATCAGTGTTTGTATTCCTTATCATGATGTAAAAATGTTTAATGTCATTGATTTATATGTTTTTAAATATTTTTAATATTTACAATCTTGACAGCATAGACTGCATGCACAGTTTATAGGAAGGAACTTGAATTATTAGCACTAGCACTTTAAATTTTAATTAATGTGTGTCAGGTGATGACTTTTTGTATTTATAAGTGAACAGAAAGTATGTATGAGTTGTTCTGATGAAGTCTTTTATGTAAGATGAAAGCGCTCAAAAACTGACATTTTTAACAATAAATTCACTGTATTCTACATCTTGGGATTGGTGTCCGTGCTGGTGCTTTTAGGAGTGTTACTGGGACAGATTGTGTGGCATATTCTTTTCTCAGTTGGCTGTTCTAGTACTTTTAGTATATTCCTTCAGCAAGGTCATTGACCCAGAGGTCATGTCCACCCCAAGGGGGGACCACACTACTGACTTCCTAGATGTATCTAGTTTGGGGCAGAATCTCCTTCCTTTTGCCCCGTGGAAAAAAAATCTACAAGGGCTTATAGATGATGGGGATTTCCTGGATTATTCTTGTCCATTGACTCCCCACCACATCAACTCACCACCACATCAACTCACCATTTACCAGGTATTCCATCCCATGAAAAAAAATAGCAGATAAAGGAGGTGCATTCAGGCTTTCTGGTGCAAAGAGATAAATTCCTGACAGTGACCCAGATCATTCAGCAGCTTGGGAAACTAGAACACCTGGGAAGGGTGGAAAAGAGCTTCACAAATTAAATCTGCACCCTCAACTGGGAGGGAGGGTTGTTTTGTCCCCCCATGTTGACATGATGCTCCAGGGAGATAACATAGGTGGCTTTCCCAAGAACAGGCCCCAGTGAGGGGGTGGTGGCTGACTGTACCCATGTTAGTGTGGTAGCCCTTGCACAGGCCTGTCAAGGGATAGGTATTTCTCTATACTGGGACATAGGTGACCCTGCAACAATGATGCTGAGCCCATGTCACTACTGGGTGGTGGTGGGGTTAGGAATCCATAAAATGCCATGATGACAGCTCTGCAAATCAGATCTTGCCTCATGGGGAGCAAATGGATAAGAACAGCTCTTCCCCATAAGTGATAGATCATGAGGAACAGATAGTTGGAGGCAGCAGGATGCAGGAAAATGCAGTTAAAAAAAGGAAGCACAAAGGTTCCTTATAAATAGACTAGTCCAAGTGATCCCAGCTAATAGCAGACATGGGCAATTAGACCCATACGCCTGACCAGCCTCATCTGTAAGGCTGTGGAACATATCATTATGGACCTCATAAATAAATACATAGATGATGTCCAAACACTGGATCCTACCTAATTCAGCTTTGTCAAGGGCAAATCCTGCCTGTTACATTTGGTGGACTTCTTTGAAAATGTGACCAGGGACATTGACGAGAGCATACCTCAACTTGGCAAAGGCTTTCGACACAATCCCACATTCAGGCCTTACTGGTAAACTTAGCAAACTGAATGTAAACCCTTACAGGGGTCAGTGCTGTGGGTCCGCTACTGTTTTGGTATATACTTTTGAAAGTTCAGGTCAAAACTAAGGAGTTGTGGCTGACCAAGTCTGCAGATGACTGCAAACTAGGTGCAGTCATTGAATCCACAAATAATGTTGGTATATTCCAGGAGGGTCTCACACAGACCAACAACTGGTGTATTAGTCACGGTCTCAAACCGACTGCAAAGAAATGCATCATCATTCCCCTCTGCACAAACAGTGTCCCTTAACACTATCAAATCAACGACAGTACCCCAAGTACCCATAAGGGACCTGTTATCACAAGTTGACTGCCACTTTAACTTTGACCACCATGTGTCTACTGTAGTAAGGAAGGCTTTATGCATAGCACACTTGATTGTCAAAGGCATCATCTCGAGAGTAAAAAAAAGGTTATAACCCATCTATTCTCGGAACTAATCTGGCCCATAATTGAGTACAGCCCTCCGGCATGTACTGTACAAAACGCCTGCAGCAATTGGAAAGACCTCAAAGGTCTTCTAACAAAGAAGATCAAGGGGGTCCAGCATGCGTCTTACACAGACCAACCAAATTCCCTGTCACTGTACTCCATGTCATATAGACTTCTTAAGGGAGACTTATGCCTGGCCTACAGAGCAATCCAAGACCCAAAATTAATGAACTTGCTGCATATTAGTAAATCAAATGAGACTCGGGATAAGCCATTCCAGGGACCTAAATATGGCCTGCAACTTAAATAGGACATGCTGGAGAGAGATATTTATCTCCCAGCAACTGACGCATCTTTGGAACAGGCTACCAATTCGAGTGAAAAAGAGTACCTCTGTGACATTGTTCAAGAGGAACTTGGACAAGTGGATTGGACACCATAAATTCTCAACGGCATAGTGCCCACAACCCTCTTTGGACATAGGCAGTCATCACTAAATGTAATCTTGGGTACTGACTAGCATTTTCATGGTTTTACATTGGGGTGAAATGACTAGGGCTTAACTTGACCTCCGGGTCAATAGCCTAGTAATTTCCAATGATCCTATAAGGTGGGGCAAAGTGAGCAACCACCCTGGCACATAGTGTTAGAAGGGATGCAAGTTGTAGATCTCAAGCAGTCTTGAATGCAGTACCAGCATTTGAATGCCATTATTGCATCTGCAGTTTGAAATTAAGAGCTTTACTGTTCCATATATGGCATATACTGTAGCAGCTGCTTGCTGCAAATGTGAAAAAATATTTTTGTTTTTTTAATTTTGTAAAGTCCAGTTCAAGGACTTCAGAAATGAAGCACTTTAACCATCCATGTGTGGACTATAGCAGCTGCTTGCTATACAAATGCAGAGGAGAATTCTTCTCTCCCTAAGGACTTGTACAGTTCGTAACTGAAGCACTTTAGTACCAGCTGCTACAGATTAATAAATGAAGATTGTGAAAAGTATTTTTATTTTATTTTTTCCTTGAACTATATCTGGCTGCTTAGGGTAGAGGATCATTTTTTATGGCCTCAAGTCCAAGGAGAGAGATCTTTTTTGCTCTTGAACTTAGATTTGAGGAGGGGTGGCATTTCATGGGATGGCACCAGGCTCCAGAACAGCAAGCTGCACCTGTGGTTCCATCAGAGCAGTAATACTTCTGTTACTACTTTTTTAGTTCCAAAGACCACCAGGTATCTCAGCTCTGCCTTAGATCTCAGTGGTCTAATCCAACACATTCCCAGACGGTCCTTCTGTATGGTCAACCTTTAGTCAGTTCTCTCATGATTATCTAGTTGGGAAAGGATGTGCTGCTTAGATGCCAGGATGCACACTACCACATCTAAATACTAGGTAGTGCCAGTTTTAAGCCCTTCTGTTTTGGATCAGCATAGCCCTCTGAGTGTTCATGAAATATGTGTCTGCCATAACAGTGCACCAAAAACTGAGTGAGATCCAGGATTTCCTCCTCCTTGGAGGACTTCCTCTTAGCTGCACCAACAAAACACTTCTTAGAGGAACATGAACATGAGGATTCCTTGCTGCAGTCGATGTACTAATCATGCGGTCATAATATGCATCATAAAATCACAATTTACTCCTTCTCAGCAGCTTACCTTTGTCAGCTCTTCACTTGATATAATTTCTTGCATAGCTGACATACCACCGGAAAGGATTAAAGATGTATCCTACAAATGGTAGACTGCCTGCTGACACCATTTCAACATAAAGTGTCAGTGTACATGTG